>NC_066884.1:20509201-20747475 GCF_022985175.1 Labeo rohita | reverse complement strand
ACTAGAGGCTCTCTGTAGGCCTCCTTTCGAGCCTATTGAAGAGATTTCCGATCGTCACCTTACGATTAAGACAGTTTTGCTTATTGCTATTACTTCTCTTAAGAGAGTTGGGGATCTCCAGGCCCTTTCAGTGGCCCCTTCTTTTCTGGACTTTGCGCCAGGTTTGGCAAAAGCTTTTTTGCACCCTCGTTCGGGTTATATCCCTAAAGTCCCCTCCTCAGCACCACGGCCAGTCGTACTTCAGGCCTTTTGTCCTCCTCCCTTCCGGGAGCCCGACCAGCAGAAGCTAAACTGTATGTGTCCAGTTCGAGCGCTGGACACATACGTCCACAGAGCAGCCAGGTGGAGAAAATCTGATCAGCTTTTCGTTTGCTATGGTCCGGCTAAGCGTGGCTTTCCGGCCACCAAACAAACCTTAAGTCGTTGGATAGTGGATGCTATCTCTACTGCATATGAGTCCTCTGGTCTCCCTCCTCCTTTAGGGGTCAAGGCTCACTCAACCCGGAGTGTTTCGGCCTCCAAAGCTTTTCTTGAAGGTGTCTCTATTCAGGACATCTGTAATGCTGCGGGATGGTCCACGCCCCCTTACTTTTGTCAGGTTTTACGACCTGGACTTGCGAGTCGCTCCTGGCTCTTCTGTCCTTTGTCCTAGCTCTTCCTAGGCAGGGACTCGGCTTCTGGCGGCGTGGGCATCTCGTTCCCAAAGCGTTTCGACGCGGCTCGAGTTCCTGAAGGGGAACGTCTCAGGTTACGTATGTTACCCTGGTTCCCCGAGGGAACGAGACGCCGCGTCTCGAGGCCCTCATCCTGCATCCCTGCGAGCGCTGCTTCTCTCCTGAAGCTGACGCCGGTTTCCAACGTACGTGTATTTATAGCTTCCTGGTTGGTGACGTCACCCGCCGTTGACGTCTCGCTCTTCCATTGGACTGATTACACATGTGATTCAGAGCACGGTCACGCTGAAGACGTTCCCAAAGCGTTTCGACGCGGCGTCTCGTTCCCTCGGGGAACCAGGGTTACATACGTAACCTGAGACGTTATATCTGTTGCCTGGCAACCAATAATGACTTTCCAAGTGACTTGTTCAGTTCTGTTTTGTAGTGGATGTTCAGAGCATGGCAGCAACACTGAAGAGCCTGGTGTTTGATGGACAGAGTCCAAAGTTTTACACTCTGCAATCAAAGAAACAGTTAAAATTATATTATATATGTCTCCAATTATATGGGTCTCCAATGGTGATTATCAGCTTGTTTGAAAAATGCTAAATATCTCACTTATAATAGTCAGGTTAAATCGAGTTGCATGAAGGCAGTCCTGATCCTTGTAGACCTGACAGTCATAAAGTCCGTCATCAGATAATCTGATGTTTTTCAGATCAAGTACAACATTTCCATCATCTTTCCTCACAGACCATCTCTGGTGCTCTAATGCTGGAGAGATTGGATACATCAGGATGTTTTTATCTTGGTTGGTCCTGTGCAGTTTCACTGTTAGAGACTCCAGCGAGTGGGTTGTGGTTAGGCAAGAAATAGACATGCTGTCACCCTGAATGCAGTTTATGTTCAACTGATGAACCTGTTTGCAGCGTCTCTGTGTCGCCACTAAAAGGAAAAAAGGGCAAAATGAGACATAAAGCACTGAGAGAACCGAGACATAGAAACCGCCTCATTGTTTACAGTAATAAACAGCATTTAGTTTTCACCTGGTTCTTTACCTCCACTTGCGTTAGTAATACATTGTATGAAAAGAAAACAAAAAATTTTACAACCCGATGAAATAAAATAAAAATAAAATTAGATTGTGTTGGAATTGGTAAACATGATGAAGGTCATTGAACTGAAACATTCAGAATAATTCTATTTTTGTACATTTGCAAGTACTGATAGTGTGTAGGATTTATATGTTTTTTGTTTGTTGTTTGACCTTTTTTTGGTTGTTTAACCTGTACGAACCTATCGATCAACTACTGTACAGGTGTCCCCTGGTGATTTTTGATTGAATTTTTTTAAAATATAAAATTCTTACGAATAGTTCAGATGCAAAACCAGCTAAAAGCCATCTCGGTCAAAAATGAGATAATGATACTGAGTGAATGCTCTCGACATATTATACATCCATCAAATACTTTTTCTTCAAACTCGCTAAAATACCAGCCTCAGCCCAATCAGAAGTACCAGTACTTACATAGAAACCTATACATCTGAGCCTGATAAAAATGCATTTTTTAAAGAAAGACGTCCGATGGATTTAGCCGGTTTTGCATCTGAACTCTTCATATATTCATATACTCCAGCAGAACATTTGCCAGTTGCTTTATAAAGATGTTGAATCAGCAGTGACTCAGCTTCTCACTCTTCTCTCCAAAACTATCCATATAGTTTTTGATAATATTCAAATCAGGCAACTGAGTTAAAATTTATTAAAACTGTTGATTGTTGATTGACTCTTTCTTGCTTTAAAAATGGACAACGTAAAAAAAAAAAAACATTTAGGGCTGTCAAAAGCAAAGCGTTAATTTTGCTATTATTATTATTATTATTATTATTATTATTATTATTATTATTATTATTATTATTATTATTATTATAACAATATGATTTTTTTTCTGTGTGGGAGGGCAAGTAAAAATATATACCAGCCCGACTGCCAGTAGAAAAGTCTTTATCATTGAGCTCTTCTATATTAAAAGGATGGATAAATGTGACATTTATTATAATGGAAGATGGATTATAATGAAGATTGTTACTTAAATTAAGTCGCATGTTATGAATTGTGATTTTTGAATGGCTATACTCATTTCATTCCAGAAAATGTATTGTTAGGTGCTATTAATCACAATTAATTACAGAAAAATGTGATTAACTAGTTATTTTTAAATTATTGGACAGCACTAATTTTCATACAAAAGAAAAATAAATTGGTTAACAGCAGTTTCCAAACTGAATATCCACTGTGTGACCTATGAATAACATTTAAGTCATTATTAACGCATTTTTTTTTTCTAAATCTGCTTTGAAACAATGCACTGCAAAGTGCTATATAAATAAAACTCACTTGACTTCACATTAATCATATTCATGTCACACTCGTGCCGCATTTACACATCTACAGTACACATAATATGCACATCTCTTCTTTGTATGTAGGTTAAATTAATTTGAATTCATATAAAAGAAACTTACCTTCGCATTCTAATGAAGCTGCTATTAGAAGATACAGGAGCTGAAAATGTGCAGACTGAAAACACTTCATCATATACAGATGCTCAGTGCTGTACAACTGAACTCTATATGAACACAGGCCACATCACTTCAATTGTTGTGCATGTCATGCGGAAGTATGAAATATGACCTCATTTTGTGCTGATACAGAGGACTTCAGTGAGCTTTCAGCCATCAAATTTTCAACTTATAAATCTTGTAACAGAAGCTGTATTACAAAGCTGCTGAACAACAGAACAACTAAATAGTAAACTAGCATTTTTATTAGGCTCCTATAAAGATAAAATTGGACATTTCAGGCATTCAATAATTGACTAATAACATTTTCATTGACATTAAAGTAAAACTATAGCGCTGTTGATTTAAGGCTGTGCTATTCATAATGCTGTTTGCTACAAGTAAGTCAGCACTGAACTGATGTTCATCTTTGAAAGTGCGGTAATAAAAAAAAGAAAAGAAAGACTTGTGGTTAAATAATGTACCTTGACACTCTTTTGAGTCAAAAGGGTAATCTTACTGATTTAGAAGGAGATTGTGATTTCCAGGATGTGCATGTGATGTGATGAACAGAGTGTGATAGTGATTTTTCACAGCATGAGCATATATATATATATATATATATATATAACAGTTTATTATGCCATTTGATGTTGGAAACTAATATTTGTTATTATGTTATTTTAATTTCTGACAGGCATAGCACAGGAATGTTACAGAATACATACAATAAAAGGAATAAATTAAATTGAGTATTGCAACAAAAAATGTTAAATAATAATATTAAAGGGGTGCTGTTATGCTTTTTTTACTTTTTGAATTTTAGTCAGTGTGTGGTGTGTATGTTTGGGCTTAAAAAAAGATTTACAAAGTTACAAATCTCAAAAGGAGATAATATGTTCTTAAAAAATCTCTTTTCAAGAACTACAACGAACGGCTCCTTTGGACTACAGCGTTTGTTTTCCGCATGCAGAAATGTCACAACGCAGTCCATTAGAACATCATTAAATTAAATCCGGCCTACGGAAATTCAAATTGTTGGGGGTGGGTAGGGACAAGGTGGGGGATTTGCCAAACTTTAGCGATGCAGAGCGGAGAACCGCTTCAAGGAGCCGCGGCGAGTATAAACAGAAGCATTGACTAGAGCGGCCACTTCAGAGCAGTAACGCACTCAGACGTGTGCAGTACAGGGGGTTGAAACACATGCCGAAGCCGCGATCTATTCCGGTTGCCGCGTCGGAGCCGTAACGTGCCGCAGACGTGTGCAGTGTGTGGAAAGAGATTTATTCATCATACAGTGTAGATAGGTTCACTTATAACGCCAGTGTTTTTTAAAATGCATGAACTTGCACTAGAATAGGCTAGGCTGATCAGTGATGATGTTTTCTGATAATGTTAGGCTTTTGGCCTTATATGCTGGAGCTGGTTTCGGGCAATGAAACTAAGTATGTAAATAAATAAATTAGCGCGATAAATATAATGTATCGGCGATCTCGCAGGCAGAGGATAGGACTCAACACTGTAGCATAATATTTATTCACCCTCCATGCATGCATTATCATTATCATTTCTTAAACCCGGAACTAATCGAGCTATTTGTGGCAGGCTGGGGAGAAAGGTATTGTAATA
The DNA here is from genome assembly GCF_022985175.1 of Labeo rohita. Taxonomy (NCBI): domain Eukaryota; kingdom Metazoa; phylum Chordata; class Actinopteri; order Cypriniformes; family Cyprinidae; genus Labeo; species Labeo rohita. The sequence continues at coordinate 20,742,628 of NC_066884.1, read as the reverse complement.
ATGTGAAAAATAATGCGTTTTTCGAACCACCCCCAAAACAAAATCAAGACTTTGAAAAAGAGCATAATAGGACCCCTTTAAAAATATATATATATTAATAAAGAATGAGTAGGTGCAGAAAAAAGTTTTCACTGGTGTCCTTCATATGCATATTTGTATAAAATGCAAAAATAGAGAACACTGTTATGTCTCTTACAGGGTTAGTCAACCCAAAAATGAAAATGTCATCAACTGCTAACCCGCATGTCGTTCTAAAGTTGTGTGAATATTGTTTATTTTCAGAACACAAAAATATTTTTTTTTAATAAAACCTGGGAGATTTCTGTCCCTCCAATGAAAGTCCATACCACCAAAACTTTTATTTTGTAAAAAAAAAAGTTTATACAGAAATCATAAAAAATATTAATTAAATGATGTAATCCAAATCTTTTAAAGATAAATTATTGCTTTATATGATGAATAGATATAATTTAGGCTTGTATTTACATATAAAATATGGCAAGCCAGCTTCCATTAACCATATTTTGATATGCTCATGGTATCCATGCTGATCAGTGCAAGTACATTTACCATTAAGTTTTTTGGACATTTCCATGAACCCTAAAGCACAATATGCAATGCAGAATTTAAAATGCCTGTGAAAAATAAATGTGGAAAATTCCTTCATATTTACACAGTATTACAGACTTTTTAGAGAGTAGTATAGTCTGTTTATAGCAGTCCCTATACAGCCAAGTCTAGCTGTCCATGGCAATAAAATTTTATTTACATGTAAATTGTTTTATTTGGTAAGAATTTGATTTGGAAAAGCATCTTCATAGTAATACTATGTCATTTATGAAAATTTGCTGGAGGCATTAAACTCCTTAAGAAAAAAAACATTAAACAGTCATTTATTTCACATCATTCTGTTGTCATAGATGTGGTCTGGACTATGTGCAGAAGCTTCAGTTTCTTCATGCCAGCTGTTGGGAGATAAAGTTCAAAAATTCATGTAGTCAGCATTTGCAGATGTGTACATACAGTACTTATAAATGAGGCTTATCATATAAAGTGAGATAATAAATTTTACAACAATTGCAATAGAATCTACATACAGTATAGTGTATATGGTTGTGTAGTCATTCATCAAATGCAGGAGATTAAGTGCAGTATTACATTTAGCATGTTTCACATTTGTTGTAAGTGTGTTTATATGAACTATGATGTTTTTAGTAATGTGTGTAAATTAGTCCAAACCAATATGATCTGACTTTATCCCAGATTAATTGTTAACATATTTGTATGTAGTTCAGGACAGATATAAAATGAATGATTAAACTATTGCATTGCAGTAACTTACAGATGGTCATGGTTTGTGTTACGTTGAACTAAAGAATACAACGGGACATCCAACCCTGCAAGAAAACAACTTTTATTAAATACACCACATGTATATTGCATATATTTTGTAAGGACTTACCATGAATATCACTTACTTCCTGAAACTTCAGAATAATAAACAGGAGTTTGGTAGTTCAATTCAACTACAAGAATACAAAAATAAGTACTTTACTATATGATCAGCTTCAGAAATAACAAAAAAAGTTACAGTATTGCAATTTTATCATTTCATGATTGCATGATGTGAACTATATTTCACATTTCATTGCAACACACTTGAGAAGTTGTGGACTTACTTTGGTTGTCAGTTTTGGGCCTTCGTTTTTTTAAATATTTAAGAATGACATAGACGGTCAGTGATATGAGGACACTCAGAGACACTATTGTGATCATAACTACTACTGTCACATTAGTTGTCACTGTTTCATTTGTCACTGCTTCACTCTCATCACTGTTGTCTTCACTCTGACCAACCATATTGTCACCTGGAGCTGGAGCATCTGTGATCACTAGAGAAAAGATAAGTGAACATCATCTGATTAAGAGTCCTGCTTGTTCCAAACTTCTTCCATTTTAGAATTTTGGAGGCCACTGTCTTGGAACACAGTTGTGTTTCCGCTCTGATATACATATTCAGCTGTTAGACCTTATACAGACAGGTGTGTGTTTTACTAAATCATATCCAATTGAATTGGTCACAGATGTTCCAGATGATCCAGAGAAATGGCATTCTCCTAAGCATAACCTCAAATGTCATAGCATAGAGTCTAAATACTTGTCATAATATTGTCATCAGTGTCATATTAGATTTTTTTTTCTGGTTTTGCTATGACATTATAGGGTACGGAGAGTGGATAATTGTGGGTAAAAATAATTTAAAATAATTTAATTTAAAAGGGTCTGAATACTTTCTGAATCTACTGTGTAATTAAAATAAAAACAATTTTTACAGTACTAAATGTATACCTAAATATACTTAGACAGTAATAGAAATAGTAACTTATATTTTTTAGCTGGTATCAAAACATTAACTTTCTACAAGCGTGTTTAAACAGTCACACATTCATACTATAACCAAGCAGATTGTTCACGTGTTGGCGTTCAGTGTTGCTTTATAATATACTCGCTGCTCTAACCACAGGCCATAATCACCACAACATGACTTCATTTGAATCTAAACCTTTACCTAAGTATGTTTTACTTACATGTTTCACCATATATATTATATTACTGTAGCCTAAAAATAATTTTGACCAGCTCATCACCACAGGTCACATTTTTAATAGCTAATTCAATCTTTCAAATGAATCAACATCTGTCGTACAGTTAGAAATACTGCATTCAAACACACCTTTCAGCAGCAGCTTCACTTCATAGCAGGTTTTTTCATTCACGCTGCACCGATACCACAATTCATCAATGTCGGCTACATCCCTTATGTGCAGAGATCCGTTATTTAGTTGTCTTGCTCTCACATACAGAGGCCTCAGGAGTTTATCTGTGCTGCTTGAGGGACGGTTTGGTGGATGATACTGGGTTATGTCTGTTGACTGGTGACCAATAACAACTTTCCAAGTGACTTGTTCAGTTCTGTGTTGTAGTGGATGTTCAGAGCATGGTAGCAACACTGAAGAGCCTGGTGTTGGATGGACAGAGTCTAAAGTTTTACACTCTGAAATCAGATAAACATATGTATTAGAAACAAGTTTCCTGGGGATTATTTGTTGATTTCAGAAACTGAGATTCTCACCTTTGACCTTTAGGTTAAATCGAATTATGTTAAGGCAGTCCCAACCCTTGTAGACCTGACAGTCATAAAGGCCATCATCGGATAATCTGATGTCTTTTAGATCAAGAGTAACATTTCCAGCATCTTTCCTCACAGACCATCTCTGGTGCTCTGATGGTGGAAAGATATCTGGATAGATCAAGATGTCTTTTTCTTGGCTGGTCCTGCGTAGTTTCACTGTCAGAGACTGCAGCGGGTGGGTTGTGGTTATGCAAGAAATAGACATGTTGTCACCCTGAACACAGTTTTTGTTCAAGTAATGAACCTGCTTGCAGCGTCTCTGTGTCGCCACTGAAAGGAAATAAAGAGCAAAATAAGACATAATGTGAGAGAACCAAGACGTGGAAACTGCCACATCGCTTACAGTTACAAACTATTATTTATTTTTTATTATGAGTAACTGGTTCTAACTCTACATGCATTAAGAAATGTTTTGTCTATATTCCCTTTTTTGTACATCAGTGATGTGATATATCAGTAAGTTGTTCAGCAGTGTTTAGTAAAGCCTAATTGTTTGGTGTTTAAAAACAAAGGCCTTTACACTGCTTTCAAAACCCTTTATGACTGCGTACACAAAGCTTAGCAAGACATCTGTGAAAAAGAAAGTGGTCGAAAAATGAAAGTGAATGACAGAGACCGTCGAACACCAAGAAGGACTGTCTAAATGACACAGAACTACTGTCAATATTCAAACTGAGGCCATGTTTCCATAGAGAACTTCATAAAGCCAACATCCATGAAAGAGCAGAATCTGCTAAAGCTTGAATCACAGACACTGATGCTAAATTGGAGAAAAGGTAATATCATAGTCATAAGTCCTGAACCACCAAGGAGCTCCACGACTGAACTTCAACATCTGCCCTGGCCAGATAAATCATCTGACTATATTATCAAAGCACAGTAAATAGTTTTGGAGAGAAGTAAGAAGCTGATTTTCTGAAACTACTGACAGATGTTTTGATAGACAATGTTTGACTGGAGACTTGTATACATCTGTTGGAGGCTGTGTTAAAAAAACAAAGGAGTGTTAAACACCTTAGTAAAGAAATACTGCTTATTTCCCAGGTGTTCACATTATTTTGTCCAGCTCTTACATATACATATTCTTCAAATGTATTGTCTGGACTCCTCATGAACCAAAGAAACCAGTGATGTTGAGTGAGTGTCGGCAGTTTAAACTTTGCACACCAATGTTTATTAAAATTGCATGGTAACATTTTCTTACTTTACAAAAAAAGAGGTTAACAGCGACTTCCAAATTGCAAGTCCACTATGTAACATATGAATCACAACATTTGACATGCTACATTTACACACCTTTAGTACAACAGATTGTATGGTGGTTCAATGAATTTGACTTCATATAAAGGACACTTACCTTCGCATTCTAATAAAGCTGCTATTAGAAGATACAGGAGCTGAAAATGTGAAAGCTGAAAACACTTCATCATATCCAGATGCTCACTGCAGAACAGCTGAACTCGATATGAGCACAGGCCACATGCACTTCACTTTCGCAGAGTTGTTCAGTTTACTCTGAATTTAATGCGGAAGTAGGAAATATGGTCTACTTTTGTGCTCATATACAGGCGTTCTATAAGAAAGCTGCTGTTAGAATATTTAGAAGATGGAAATATGAAGACTAAAAACACCTCATCACATTTCAAGACATTTCAGGTAGCTCAAACAACTGAATATGAGCACAGGCCACATGACCTTTTACATTCAGATGGTTGTTTTTGAAGTGCCAAAATAGAAAATGTCATCTACGTAAAATGTGAGACGTGAAACGTTTGCACACATTTCAAATAACCAAATCAGTCAGCTACATGATTGTGATATTATAAAAACAACATACTTAAAGATATAAACTTGGCCAGAAAGTATTAAAGGGGTCATCGGATGCAAAGTTCACTTTTACACACGACAGAGGCCACTCCCGATAGTTGAATGACATGAGCGTCTCACCTCAGACCAGCCCTAAATCAGCTGTAACAGTCCGACCTCCATTGTTTCGATGCCGGAGCAGGGATGTAAGTTAGACAAGAATATCTCCGATTGAGCGATTGAGGTGTTGTGTTGCTGAATGTAATAATGAACCAAGTGGTCGTCATTTACTCCCAACATCTGAGCCGCTGAAGATGCAGTGGATTACGTTTGTTTGTTAAGGGAATGCACCTCCCGATCTACATAAATGCGTCTATGTTCGCACAAATCATTTGTGATCCAGCTTCACCTACAGCAGAAGTGAGTATAAGGGTTTTTTTATGCATCTCTGCAATCACCTTTCCTAATAGTAGTAGAAACACAAGTAGAACCTCCGTGCTAGTTAGCAAGTTTTGCGGCTAAATGCGGCTAAAGTAAACAGGCTTGTCACTCCACAGAGAGAAGAGAGGGGCGGGGCGAGCAGAGCTCGTTTGCATTTAAAGGAACAATCCCTCAGAATGGGTTGACTTTTGCAGATCACATTTTGACAAGGTAAAAAGTGTGTTGTTTTACACTACCATTGAGAATTTTTTAACCAAAGTATATTATAGACTTTTCATTAAGACCCTAAAGAATCATATCAACTTGTGGAAAATAGGCATCCGATGACTCCTTAAAAAATGTTGTGGTCAGTGCTGCTGCCAGTATTGCCACCTGTATAAGAACAAATACATTTTCAAGGTCCAGAATTCAACACGTAGTTGTACTATTTGTCTGTATCATACAACTATAGGTGCGTTTTCATTACAGATTTGCACAAAACTTTGGCGATATTTTACAAATGTCAATAAAGAAGTATTGCGAAATGACAGCGTTTCCACTGACCAATGTTATGCGACTAAAACACAATTTGTTCCTCTTGCGATAAGCCATGGCACCGGATTTTGGCTTTATTTAAGGCATATGCGTGTATCTTTACAGATGCAGCGTGGGGAGCCGCTTCAGAAACGTGTGCGGCGCTGCTGGTATAAACATAACATCAGCTCCGGTGGCTGTGTCGGAGCCGTTATGCACCGCAGATGCGTACAGTGTACATAGTCTAAGCATTAATACCAGGAAAAGCCCCTTATACTTGAAAGCGGCTACATATAAAGTGCTTTTTGGAGGTTATAGTACATTGAAGAATGACCATATGACTTTTTACATATGCCATGTGACCTCTAAATGCGAAAAAGCCATTTCCATTGCAGTTTTGCGAAATATTCCTTTTTCGAATTGCCTGAAAAACCACCTCATGCGAGCGTAAAAACTTTTTTTGCAATATATGGGAGTTTTTGTGAATTTTACATGTTGTTTTATTAGGCATATTTTCAATTCGCAAGTTCAATTCGGGCAACTTGAAGGGTAATGGAAATACAGCAATACACATCAGCTACAGTATGTACAATATACAAGTGTTCATTTCCTTTGTACTAATACCCTGATATCCTTAATCTCCCATCAGCCTCTCTTTACACACCTAATGAAGAGCTCAGTGCTCATAATCCATTACAGGGCCATTCAAATGCATTTAAATTCAGTTTCTGAAGTTTAGAAAGGTAAAACCTTTAAGACAGGGGTCTCCAAAGTCAGTTCTGGAGGGCTGGTGTCCTGCAGAGTTTAGCTCCAACTTGCCTCAACACACCTGGCTGGAAGTTTCTAGCATGCCTGGTAAGACCTTGATTAGTTGCTTCATATAATTTGGGTTCGAGCTAAACTCTGCAAGACACCAGCCCTCCAGGACAGAGTTGGGAAATTCCCTTCTTAAGAGATATGAGATTTGAGCAGGTCTATACACTCCACTATTTTGAGAGACACACACTGCCCTCTGCAGGCCTTAGTAAGCTTAGTAGAAATTGTAAGAAGACGTGCATAAAATAAGTGGACAGTAGGATGGAAGGGGAGGGAGGAGAGGTAGAAGGTCCAGATGAATTTCAAATGAAATCAGAGTAACCAAAATTGACCATGTAAGAAATCAGAGCCTTTCCATGAGAGAACTTAGAAAACAGATATAAAGATTTACTATTTCAATCCACTAGTAGCATTGAAGTGATGTCTTTGGGAGGCCAATCATTGGGCGTTGGTTAACGAATGGTGTGGAGTTGTGGGCTGGTTGAAGTTGAGACACAGCTTTGTTGCAAAACTAAACTCAGAACACGAAACTCTCAACGGAAAAGAAAAGAAACTAAAATAAACCAACACACTCACACATTCACACAAGTTGCAGAAAGAGAGAAAGTGAGGTAGGAATAAGTTTTAAGAGAGTGAAAATGTGAAACCCCCATTTTATAGCAATATATGCAAATTGTTAGACCTGAACAACCAAAAATCACTTAATTAACTCTCACATTGAGGTTCTCAATGAGGCTATTAAGCTTTATAATAAATGCACCACACCAGTTCAGATAGATTCTGGAGGTTCTACTTGTGTTGCCTGTGATTGGCTGGAGGTCTAGTAGCATTGAAGTGATGGTGCAGAGTTGTGGGCTGGCTGAAGACATGGTTTTGCGGTGAAACAACTCAGAACACGAAACTTTCAACAGAAAAGAAAAAAAACTGAAACAACTAGCAAGCTGTTCAAAGCTGCTAGTTGGTTAGACTTGCTTCAGACTAATGGCGCCAGGGTGTTGTGGACAGATTCATGACGTTGTCTTGTTATCCTGGGCCTCTTTGTGAAATTGTCTGATTCACTCTGATATCTACAAGCAACTGTGTCTAAATTGGGTCTTCTAGCTGTCCATGAATATAAAATTCACTGACAAGTAAAGTTGAAATTAAATTCAAAATGTTTTATTTGTTAAAATGAGATGTACAAAAAGCATTGTCATGTAACAGAAGCAGTGTGAGCAATAATTATCTACAGACTGGAATGGATCAGTGATACTTTTTTTTTTTCAGTGTACAGAAAGATCATTTTAGATGGTTTTTAAAAGGCACATTAAAAACAAAGTCATTCATTTATATTGTCATATTTATCTTGTGGTTTACATGCAGGTGCTGCTGTTTATTTACACCAGCTGTTGGGAGATAATGTTCAAAAAATTATTTGGTGAAAAAAAAAGAAAGTTCTGAACAGAGTTTTCGAAAATATGTTTTGAGTAAAGCATGTAAATTAGTCAAACAGATTTGATATGACTTTATCCCATCTTAAATGTTGTATGTAATTCAGGACAGATACAAAATGAAAGATTTGTTGCAGTAACTTACGGGTGGTCATTGTTCCTGCTGGTACAACTAAAGATAAAATGGTACATCAAACCCTGCAAGTAAAAAAAAAAAATATATATATATATATATATAGAGAGAGAGAGAGAGAGAGAGAGAGAGATAATATTAAACACACTTATACATAATGAACAATGATTGACTATGAATCTCACCTGTCTACTGAAATGTTGGAATAATACATGGTACACCAGCAGTTCAATTCAACATAAAAAAATAAGTACTTTACCATCTGATAAACTTTTTTATGATTTTAAAATGGCAATAAAGTTACAGTATTACCAAGTATCTTTCTTTCCAGCGTGAGGACTGTCATCACCATGATGGCATTTCACTCATTTGAAAGAAAGAAAAAAAACCCTGCAAAACAAGCAAATGTAGGATAAAAACTGAGTTCTTTTCTTTCCAATTATCCATTGTTATGATATAAGATGTGCGGTTAAAGAACAACTCTATAGTGTTAAACTTTTTAGGACTTCAGTTGTGGACTTACTTTGGCTGTTGATTCTGCTCCTTCGTTTTTTGAAACAAAGAATGACACAGACGGTCAATGATATGAGGGCACACAGAGACACTACTGTGGTCACTATTACTACTGTCAGATTAACTGTCACTGCTGCACTCTCTTCAGTTTGGCCAACCATACTGTCAGCTGGGGCTGGAACAATATCTGTCAGAGAATTGCTACAGTATGTCAGAGATTCTGCATTGAAACTTTATAGGGTTAGAAATATTAGACTGAAAACACACCTTTCCTCAGCAGCAGCTTCATTTCATAGCAGTTACTGTCATTTACTCTGCACTGATACCACAGTTGATCAATGTGGGCTGCATCCCTTATAAGCAAAGATCCGTTTGCTAGTTGTGTTGCTCTCTCATACAGAGGCATTAGGAGTTTTTCTGTGCTGTTTGAGGGCTTGTTTGGTGGGTGATACTGGGATATGTCCATTGGTTGGTGACCAATAACAACTTTCCAAGAGACTCGTTCAGTTCTGTTTTGTAGAGGATGTTCAAAGCATGGCAACAACACTGAAGAGCCTGGTGGTTGATGGACAGAGGTCAAAATTTTACACTCTGCAATCAGAGAAACAGAGTTGATATTATATTATATGTATATGGCTCTCCAATGGTGATTATTGACTCATTTGAAAAATTAGCATTCTCACTTATAATAGTCAGCTTAAATCGAATTGCATGAAGGCAGTCCCGATCCTTGTAGACCTGACAGTCATAAAGACCACCATCGGATAATCTAATGTCTTTCAGATCAAGTGTAACATTTCCAGCATGTTTCCTCACAGACCATCTCTGGTGCTCTGATGTTGAAAAGAAGTCTGGATATATTAGGATGTCTTTATCTTGGTTAATGCTGCTCAGTTTTACTGTCAGAGACTGCAGCGGGTGGGTTGTGGTTAGGCAAGAAATAGACATGCTGTCACCCTGAAAACAATTTATGTTCAACTGATGAACCTGCTCGCAGCATCTCTTTGTCGCCACTGAATGGAAATAAAGAACAAAATGAGACATAAAGCACTGAGGAAACCAAGACGTGGAAACCGCCACATCGTTTACAGTAATAAACAGCATTTATATTTTAGCAAATGATTCTACCTCTACATGCATTAATACATTTTATGAAATGAGAAAAAAAATACAATGGACTATTTTGTCAGTATTTAAAATTTGAATGAAATATAAAATTCATATATTCCTAGACTCCAGCTGAATCAGATCATCTGCCAGTTGCAGAAAAAAAATGATCATTACAGAAAAAATGTATGATTAATTAGTTATTTTTAGTTATTAGTTATAGCAATAATGTTTATACAAAAGAAAAATTAACTGGTTAACAGCAGTTTCTAAATTTCAAGTCTACTGTGTAACCTATGAATGACAACATTTAAGCATTATTACTGCATTTTTTTTTCTATAAATCTGCATTGAAATATCCACTGCAAAGTGCTATATACATAAAACTCACTTAACTTGACATTAATCATATTCACGTCACACCCAAGCCGCATTTACACATCTACAGTACACTGATGATATGCGTATCTCCTGTTTGTATGTAGGTTAAATGAATTTTACTTTATATAAAGGACACTTACCTTCGCATTCTAATGAAGCTGCTATTAGAAGATACAGGAGTTGGAAATACGAAAGCTGAAAACACTTCATCATATACAGACGCTCAGTGCAGTACAGCTGAACTCTATATGAACACAGGCCACATTGTTTTCAGTTACTGTAAATGTAATGCGGAAGTAGAAAATATGATGGGGTGTTGTCATCCATCATATTTTTAACTTATTAATCTTATAATAGAAGCTGAATTACAGAGCTGCTGAACAACAGAACAACTAAATAATAAACTAGCAGTTTTATCAGGCTCCTTTGAAGATAACATTGGACATTTTTTAAAATAAGGCATGCAATAACTGACTAATAACCTTTTCATTGACATTAAAGTTAAATTGCAGTGCTGTTGGTTTAAAGCTCTGCTATTCATAATGCTGTTTGCTACAAGCAAGTCAGCAATGAACTTGATGTTCAGTTTTTAAAGGGTTACTCCACCCCAAAATGAAAATTTTGTCAATAATCACATACCCCCATGTCGTTCCAAATCCGTAAAAGCTTTGTTCGTCTTCAGAACACAATTTAAGATATTTTGGATGAAAAACGGAAACATTTTGACCGTCCCATTGACTGCCACGTAAATACCACTGTCAAGACCCCAAAAAAGTATGAAAGACATCGTCAAAATAGTCCATCTGCCATCAGTGGTTCAGTCTTATGAAGCGACAATACTTTTTGTACGCAAAGAAAATAAAAATAACGACTTTATTCAACAGATCGTTTCATCTGCATTACCGTAGCGCTATTTTGCAGAACATTCACTGGACGCAAACTGCATACACTGTTCTGCGTCACCCGGATACGTTTGCGTACCCCTGTACTATCCAAAATGGGGCTACGGTGACGCGGAGGAGATGAATTGTTGAATAAAGTCATTATTTTCACTTTCTTTGCGTACGAAAAATATTCTCGTCGCTGCATAAAATTTAGATTGAACTACTGATGGCAGATGGACTATTTTGACAACCTTTTTCGTACTTTTCTGGACCTTGACAGTGGTATTTACCTGGCAGTCAATGGGGCAGTCAGAATTCCCTGGTTTTCATCCAAACTATCTTAAATTGTGTTCCGAAGACGAATGAAGCTTTTACGGGTTTGGAACGACAAGGGGGTAAGTGATTACCCAAATTTTCATTTTGGGGTGGAGTAACCCTTTAAGTTCATTGTTTTTATGCAAATGTTTGAAGATGAATTAGCTGAAATGAAAATGTCTTTATTTTGATAATGTTGTTATAAATTGTATCCATAATCTTCATCTTCATCATCATCAAAGCTAAGCACTGAAGACTCCAGAGCTGACTGTCAGGACTGCTGAAAAAAAAAATCACAGTTTGACACTAGTGTCCTTCAATAAATCAAGAAATAATGTGTTTCTTCAATAAATATTGTTTTTACTGAAGAGATCAGAGGAAAAATTATTTTTGAGGGAGGTTTGGAAAGCTAAAGAGATTAGAGATGTGTCTGGACACTGATGTGTTTTAAGAGACACACTGCACTCTGCAGGCCTCAGTGAGCATTACTCTAAAGTAGACTTCACACATGCTCATATACTGTAAATCAAATGCTGAAAATGGAACCAAACACGTCAAACCAGCCATAATTGCTCTCAAAAGATTTAAATATTCTGTTTATCTTCTGTTTCAGTCAAACACACTTACTTGAGTTCATTCTGTGACTCTGGACTGCATCTCCTCCATGTCTCTGATGGCCTTCCTCTTCAGGCCCTCCAGCCATTCCACCTCAGCCTTCTTCATCCACCTGCCTTTTCAAAGCCTTCACACGTAGAGTCAGCTAAAGAACCACACATGTATTAAACATAGAAACACTCCACGGGTCTCTAACATACACAGATCTTCACACACACTGCTCTATATGTGCACATGTAGCGTGTATATTCTTCACCTGGTCTTTGCTCTGTGTGAAGCTGTCTCTCCTCATCCTACTTTAGCTTTCTCTCTCCAACGGTCACTGAGAGGACAGCAGAGAGTTCTTTTTTTTTTTTTTTTTTTTTTGCAAAAACACAACTACGTGCTTGAATCTCAGAATATCCTGAACTTGAAGTGTGCTGGGAGTTTCCTCATGCTCTAAGCTTCTTCTTTATTTCTTTTTTATCACTTAAATTTTGTTCAAGGGAAAAAATAGATTAGAAATATCAGCATTAAATTATCTAAGAAGCACCTTGTTTTACAACCTTAAGCACAATACTTGTAATAATGTCAAACTTTAAAAGAGTAACTAATAGACTGTCAACCCTGAATTTCTTAAAGTGACAAAAAATGCCTCAACACTGTATTGTGTACACTGTAGAGTGTAGTAAAGTCTTAAAGTAGTAAAGTGTTTATGGCAGTTCACATACAGCAAGGTCTTATAAAATTGTTTTATTTGGGGAAAAAATGTTACATTTTCATTTATGAAAATTTACCAGAGGCATTAAAAAAAACATCAAAAAAGAAAAAAAGAAAGAAAAAAATCTGAGTAATTTATTTCACAGCACTCTGTTGTCATAGATGTTGTCTCTATTACATGCAGGAGCTTCTGTCTGTTTACGCCAGCTGTTGGGGAATAAAGTTCAAAAATTAATTTGGTGGAAATAATTCTTTGAATCATGCACACATTTGCAGATGTATGTACTACACATAAATGTGAGGTCAATGTCATGAAGTGAAATAATTTTGCTAAACTCTTAAAATGACAAAGTGTTTTTATATACTGTCTACAAAGAATTTTTAGTGAAGCAGGTCCAAATTAGTCCTAATTATTAGTCCAAAACAATTTGTGACTTATCCACAGGTATTATATTTGTATGTTCAGGACAGATAAATGAATGATTTAACTAATGTATTGCAGTAACTTACAGGTGGTTATGTTTTCTGGCATGTAGAACTGTAGAATACACAGGCTCATCCAACACTGGAAGAAAACAACTTCTAATAAATACACTTGTTCAAGTGCACATGATTAATCTATTTATAAGGACTTACCAGGAAAAACATTTACCTTCAGAATTGTCAGAATAATTTACAGAAGTCTGGTGGTTCACTTCAACTGCAAGATACAAAAAGAAGTATTTTACCATCTAATCAACTTTAATTTACATTAAACCTTTATTATGATTTAAAATATGCTGTTAAAGAACAACTTTTTAGGACTGTTTTTGTGAACTTACTTTGGTTGTCAATTTTGGGTCTTGGTCTTTTCAAATAAAGAATGACAGTCAGTGATATAAGGACACACAGAGACACTATTATGGTTATCACTACTACTGTCACATTAGTTGTCACTGTTTCACTCTCGTCGCTGTTCAGATTAGTTGTCAATGTTTCACTCTCATCACTGTTGTTGTCTTCGGTTTGGCTAGTTGTACTGTCAACTGGGTTTGGAGCATCTATGATGACTAGAGAAAAAAAATAACTTGAATGAACATCATCATTGTTATTTTTTATCACACACATGAATTCAGGCATTTGTTTTGTGGATAACAATATCATGGAAAGTGATATAATATGCTTATGGGGAAACACGTTTACTGTGGTACTGAAGCCTGATTTGTTTATGTTTGTGTGACCTGCATGAACAAATTGCACTTCAACCCGCCAAAAGGAGTGGAGCTGACTGGTAAGTCAGCTCTCAGCAACATTTAGTCAGAATCTTTCAACTTTCCACTTAAGCTGAGGACTACATAACAAAATCCTTCCATTCACAATGGGGATTAGGTGAGTTTAAGTGGACAATATCGGTGTCTGCAAGGGCAGGGAAGTCCAACTTATGAAACCTGGTGAAGTTGGATGGTGACCAGTTGGCGATATCACAAATAGAAATCCTGATGGACCAAACCCATGAGGAGGCCATTCCTCTGGTGGAGTGGGCCCTCACTCCTATGGGACATTGTAAGATCACTGAGGTGTAAACCAGGGTTATAGCATCCACTATCCAGTGTGATAGTCTCTGGTTTATAACTGGCAGCCCTTTGGCGCAGCCTCTGAAGCACACATAGAGCTGCTTTGAGTACCGAAACAGCCCAGAGCACTCAACAAGAGCCCGAACTAGGCAGAGTGGATTAGGACCCTGCTCACCATCTGAATTGGGGAGTGCTAGAAGGGTGATGACTTGTGCTCTGAATGAAGTGAAGAGCACTTTTGGCACATAGCCGTGTCTTGGCTATGACACAGTTATGTGAAGCACTGACTGACAGTTTGTGCAGATCGCCCATTTGCTTGACCGGTGAAAAAAGCCAAAAGGAGGGCAGTCTTAAGCGACAAGGGCTGTGAATCGTCTGACTGAAGTGGCTCAAAAGGAATGCCTCGTAGGGCCCTGGGGATGATCTTTGTCACCTAAAGGAGAAAAATTCTTACTAAATGGTACACAGAGCTGACTTATATCGCAGTTGGCTCCACCCCTTTTGGCGGGATGAAGCATTATTTGTTTGTGCAGTTACACGAACATGAACAAGTCAGGCTTCAGTACCAGAGTAAACAGGAGTTTCCCCATAAGTGTGTTAATGCAACGGGAGAGACTGTTCAATAAAGGAACACACCATTCATCAGAAGCTTCACTTCATAGCAAGTTTTTTCATTCACTCTGCACCGATACCACAATTCATCGATGTGAACTACATCCCTTATAAGCAGAGATCCGTTCTTTAGTTGTCTTGCTCTCTTATATAAAGGCTGCAGAAGTTTCTCTGTGCTGCTTGAGGGTATGTTTGGATGCCGATATCGAGTTATTTCAGTTGTTTGGTGACCATTAACAACTTCCCAAGTGATTCGTTCTGCTCTGTTTTGGAGAGGATGTTCAGAGCATGGCAGCAACACAGATGAGCCTGGTGATGGACGGACAGAGTCCAAAGTTTTACACTCTGAAACCAAAGAAACATACTAAATTACAATGGGTTTACCTATGGATTATTTGCTTGTTTCAGAAATTTGCATGTTTACCTTTGACTTTCAGGTTAAATCGAGTTTCATGAAGGCAGTCCTGACCCTTGTAGACCTGACAGTCATAAAGGCCATCATCGGATAATTTGATGTCTTTCAGACCAAGTGTAACATTTCCAGCATCTTTCCTCACAGACCATCTCTGGCGCTCTGATGCTGGAGAAATGTCTGGATACATGAGGATGTCTTTATCTTGGTTCGTCCTGCGTAGTTTCACTGTTAGAGACTGCAGCGGGTGGGTTGTGGTTAGGCAAGAAACAGACATGTTGTCACCCTGAATACAGTTTATGTTCAACTGATGAACCTGCTTGCAGCGTCTCTGTGTCGCCACTGAAAGGAAATGAAGTACAAAATGAGACATAAAGCACTAGAGAACTGAGACGTGAAAACCGCCACATCGCTTACAGTAATAGACAACACTTACTTTTTATTATGAGTAACTGGTAACGGTCTATATTCACTAGTTTGTATATCAGTGTAGTAAGTTACTCAGCAGTGTTTAGTAAAGCCAAATGGGTAACTTGTCAGATGTCTAAAAAGGGCAAATCATGGGAGCCTGTTTAGCAGGACAATCTGTAACATTCACGCCCAACTGTTTGGTGTTTAAGATCAAAAGCCTTTACACTGCTTTAAAAGCCTTTATGACTGTGCACACAGTCAGCACTGAACAAGAAGGACTGTCTAAACAACACAGAACTACTGCAGCAAAGGGACAGAAAACCACAATATTTACATTGAAGACCTGTTTCCACAAAATTCAACCACAGAAAACTTCATAAAGCCAACATCCATGAAAAAGCGGAAAATGTTAAAATTGTAATCACAGACACTGATGCTAAAATGAGGAAAAGGTGGTATCATAACCATAGGTTAACAAACCAAAATGGATAGTTTTGGAGAAGCGAGAAGCCGATTCTCTTAAGCTACTGTCAAATGACAACATTTTTATAGACAACATTTGACTGTAGACTGTTCCAAAGTTGTATAAATCTGTTCTAAAAAGGTTAGAAGCTGTATCAAAGGAGTGTTAAACGCCTTAGTAAAGAAATACTGCCTATTTCCCAGGTGTTCACATTATTTTGTCCAGCTCTGTATGGTGGTTAAATGAATTTGACTTCATATAAAAGACACTTACCTTCGCATTCTAATAAAGAGGCTATTAGAAGATATAGAAGTAGGAAATATGAAGACTGAAAACTCTTCATCATATCCAGATGCTCACTGCAGGACAGCTGAACTCTATATGAACATTGGCCACATCACTTTCACTGAGTTGTTTTCTGTTACTCTAAATTTAATGCGGAAGTACTGTAGGAAATATGCTCTACTCCTGTGCTTATATCGATGCCTTCTATTAGAAAGCTGCTGTTAGAATATTTAGAAGATGGAAATATAAAAACTGAAAACACCTCATCGCATAGACATTTCAAGTAGCTTACTGTAAAACAACTGAATATGAGGATAGGCCACAAGACCTTTTACATTCATACAGTTTGTGATGCGTGTAAAATGTAAGAGATGTAGTTTGCACACATTTCAAATCAACTAGCTACATAATTGCTGCCACTATTGCTTGTATAGGAACATTCGGAACGCATTTTGAAGGTCCAGAATCCAAAACTCAGCTATAGCGTTTGTCTGTATCATATGTCTATGACACAAATCAGCTACAGTATTTACAATAGACAAGCAAACCATCAAAGACAATGGAGAGGAACTACTAAAGTACTGAATTTATTTTTGATATAAAAGGTTTTGCTTACAGAAAATACAAACCTTTGATTTGATCAGTGCTTAATGCAAATTCTATTACAAATAAATACAAAATACATACATAAATCATTCTCATTTACCTTGGAACAAGAACAATTACAAAAATAATTATTAGATTTACAAGGCATTGTAGTGGTGTACCGTTCACATGAATCAGATGCTGTGTGCATAGACAAACTGTAGATACAGACGAGAACAGGCAGCTCGGTATCAAAAAAATGAGTTAATGCGTCTGTTAAAGGATTATGAGACAACTATGGTAGAAAATATCAGTTATTTCAGTTATTTTATATATTGTTTACTTCAATATTATACGTTGAAGTAAAAAACAATAGATCGTGTGCTGGTAAACTAACGAAATAAACAAAATGAGTAATTTTCATAGTTTCACCATCAGGAATGAACGAACACTGATTTGTCTTTTAGGCTGTCGCTTAACGATTAACAGTTTTGGTGGAAGCAAACACTAGTTCTGCTTTCACATAAAATATACAGCAGTTTGAATGACAGAAAAGACAGAATTTCACAGTGCAGTTGATTTAGAAAGTTCGGCGGTTTTTTTAATGCTAAATTATATTTGCTACAGGCAAATCAGCACTGAACTTGAATCTCATTCTTTACGTTTAGCTTGTACGGAAATGGTAGGAGTGAAATATAGCTGAAATGTCAATGTCTATATTGTGATTGTTGTTATATATTGTATTTTAGCATAACTGATGCATCTGTGTAGTGCTGATTCACTCGTACCTAGAGCTTGTTCTGTAAACATAAGGAAATAAGTGTGTTGTCTTGATACTAAACCTGGATTTCTATCATCTATTCTCTTGGAACTGATGCATGCTTTGGACTATTACCTGCATTTCTCTGTGTTCCTGCTATACTAGATTACAGTGACATACTTTTTATTAATTTTTTCCCCATTCACACAACTACTCTCTCTGTCTCTCTCTGCTAAATGTTTTTTTTTTTTTTTTTTTCATCTCCCTTCTATTAATAACCTACTAATAACTCTTAACACACACCTAATGAAATCATCAGTGCTCATAATCGGTCACAGGGCCCTTAAAACAAAATTAAATCCTTCTCTCTGTCTCTATTAATTCATTTTATACAAAAGTTCTTATTTCTTCTATTAATCCTGATTACTTCAACTAAAATAAGCCAAAATTGCCTTTGCTAATTTGAGCCGGAGTGAAATTCAGTTTCTAAATGGCTTCAACTCTCAACTGATCTCCTCTAAAAAGGTCTTTCTACACTCAACCTGACGGGATCATTAAGGCTTTTCTCATAAAAAAAAAAAAAAAAAAAAAATGAGACCATCAAAATGAGAGTCTCTACTGATGTCTAGATGAATAAAGCCATGTCTGAAATCTATTTGACTTACTGACAGTGAAAATGTCAGGCGTCTTCAAGTGTGTGAAAAGCCGTCGTCCTGTTTTACAGACAGTTTAAACTCAGATTGTACATCTGATTTATAATTATGGTGTTGTGGCATAGCAGTTAAAGCACAAGTGGGAATTTTACAGCAGGACTGAAGTTACTCTGTGTTCATGAATGAAGCGTCATGAAGTGGAATTCCAGATTCCTTTATTGGTCTTCAGCAAGAACTGGTCTTTAGGTTGCTCTCGGTAAGGATGGAGGTTATGCTGGAATGATCGTACAATCTATCATCATCATCATCATCATCAGAGCTGAGCACTGAAGACTCCAGAGCTGACTGTCGGGCCTGCTGGCTCTTCCTCCTGAGGAAAAAAAAAAACAATACTACTTAACAGAAGTATCTAAGAAAAACAATCTACAACTCTTTTATATAGGGGTGCGACACTCAGCTCCAATTCTGCCATTCTCTGCCAGATTGGGTACTGGTCAGAAAAGACTGATCTAAATCAGATATTGTGCAGATTAGACATTGCATATATAAGTTAGTGTAAAACAAGTCATTTCCTGTTGCCAGCAAGTGGCGCTAGGATTATAACGGAAAACAGGCCTTTAGATGTGTTCAGGCCAGGACTTTTGAGTTACAACAATTTCCTTTTATATGGCGAAACATCGAACTTTGTCAGGCCGCCAAAGACACACCCTTCTTCCTTTAGATTAGACTGACCAAATATAATGCTCATGTCATTAAATCTAAAAATCTAGCATAAAAGCATGCCACTTTCTGTTGCCAGCAGGTGGCGCTATGACTATAACTGAATATGGGCTTGGCTATGTGTTGAGGACAGGACTCTTATCAAACATGTGAAGTTTGGGGCAGATCGGACATTGTATGCCTGAATTACAACTTTAATGGCGAAACAAAAAAGTTGTCGGGCCGCCACAGACACGCCCTTCAACGAAACTCAAGATCTTCACAATTTAATGTCACAAAGGGCTTTATATTACACTGACCAAATTTGGTGGTGATCTGTTTAAATCTCTAGGAGGAGTTTGTTTAAATACAAGCCTGAAAATGGCAAAAACGGCACAAAACTTGCTGAGAAAATTCTAAATAACAGACCTCCTGTGGGGTTTCAGACCTCATAACGGGTGGACTTTTTTGTAGGTATTGGGGTGTTACATGTGCCGTTTCGCAACTCGAATGGCACTTTGTTGAAATTTCATAGGTGGCGCTATCGAGCCATTTTGCCACACCCACTTCTGAAACCCATATTAGATGTAATTTTTTCGCAACTTCTGCCAGTTCCATGAGTTTTTGAGCATTTAAGTCCTCAAAAATGTGATTCATTTTGCAGAAGAAGAAGAAACTGAGCAGTTCCAATAGGGTCCTCGCACCTTGGTGCCCGGGCCCTAAATACTCCACCATTATCTTCTGTCTCAGTCAAAGACACTTACTTGAGTTCATTCTCTAGTGCTGTGACTTTGGACTGCAGCGCCTCTTTCTGTTCCTGCATCTCCTCCATGTCTCTGATGGCCTTCCTCCTCAGTCCCTCCAGCCGCTCGGCCTCGGCCTCTCCTTCATCCACCTGTCTCTTCAGAGCCTTCACACGCAGAGTCAGCTGAAGAAGAACGCATGCATTAGACAGAAACACTCATGGGTTTCTCACATACACAGATCTTCACTCACACTGCTCTATATGTGCACATGTAACGTGTGTATTCTTCACCTGGTCTCTCTGCTCTGTGTGCTGATGTCTCTCCTCATCCAGTGTGATGTTCAGCTCCTTTAGTTTCCTCTCCAACCGTCGCTGAGAGGACACCACAGAGTTCTTCTCTCTGCAAAAAAAAATACAGCTATGTGCTTGAACCTCAGGACGTCCTGAACTTGAAGTGTACTGAAAGTTCTCTCAATGTTGAAATTCTCAATGAAATTTTCAAAAAAGCAAATAAACCTGCTGACAATTCCCCCAGTGTTATTTTATAAAAAACTAAGCATCTGAAAATAGTAGTTTTAAAGTAGTGGTTTACGCTTTACGGACTGCACTGTCTACACACTATGTATTTTCTAGCAGCATAAAGTGCTTTCAATTAAAGAAGAGTGTTTTCCTCCAGCTTTCTGTAGTGCTTTGTGGTTAATGTAATTGTTTCTGCCACTTCATGGTAGTGGTTTTAAAACCACAGTTCATTAGGACCTTTTTTTAAAAATGTACCTCTCCTCTGCACGCAGTCGTTCCTCAAGGTCCTGGATTTTGCTCTCCAGCTGAGACACACCAGTAGAGGAACGTGACTGGCCCTCCATCTCAGTTACACGAGATTTATAATCCTTTATCTGAAAGAGACGCAGATTAGATGAAACCCTGTGGCCAAACTGAATAAATGCACTGTGCGGTCAAAAAAAGAAACTTTTATCATTATCACAGAAACTCAGGCAAAGATAATGCAGCATACGGTATGACTATAGATCTGCCGTACTGTTTGATGGTCATGTGGCGTACCTGTCTCTCCAGAGCGTTTTTGTCCAGCTCCAAGTCTTGTTTGGAGGACCGTTCATTCATGAGCTCGGCACGCAGCTGTTCAATCTACAAACAGAGTAGAATTATACATTCTGATTAAAGTACTTCTATCATGACAACTATTGGAAGATTTTAGCAGGGTAATGGCTTTGACAATGTTGATGTATTTGGTCTTGGCAGAATAGACACTGCTGCTGATGTTGCTGTGGATTATTGCTGCTGCAAATTACTACTGCCAATACATATGCCGATACGCTGCTGTGAGTATTTATGACATACTGCTGCTGCTCAAATAGCATATATAATAACCCATCGCAGATCTATACAGGTAGAGCTGGGGAGGTGGAGGGTTTCAGAGGAACTTTGAAAGCATGCTGCGAAATGCTAACCAGCCATATAAATGTAAGCAGTATGCAACATGTGTCAAGTAGTTTAACACTGTGAATATCATCAGTTTGCAGTAAGGACCCATCAGCCTGCGCTACCTAGAGTTTCATGACAGAACTTGGCATTTAGCAGACCTCAATGTCGAGGCATAATCAATGTAACTTGAACTGACTATTTATTATGAGCCACTACAATACAAAAATTCAGTTGAGGTTGGAAGTCATACCTTGCAGAATCTGCCAAATAGGGCTGGGCGATAAATCATTAACAATAATTATTTTGTGACATGAATTTCCTTGATAAACGATAACAAGAGTTCGGTAACTGTTCGATAGTGCGCTAGTCAAAGCGTGCCACTCGGACCATTTATCCGCTTGGATCAAAGTTCAAACAGTGGCACGGCGCGAACTTACTAGAGCAGATGCGTTCACTCACTGACGAGTCTCTGTCATTAAACAGTGTTGTGAGATCCAGTGTGAAGCACTTGAATTCAATGAAGAACACAAATGACTCAGTTTAAAGCCAGATGAAACAGCGCTGCCAGACAGGAGAAACATGTGCGCAACGATAGTCAAAAGGCTTTTTAATCTACAAATCGCCATCATTTACCATAGATTTACTGTAGTAGCACTAACTACACAGTGGTATTGTGTCAGAAATGTGGGTGTACTAAATGATGTTTACACTACTGTTTTTCATACAAATAGCTACGAGCCATATTATTTTTACCATGGTATTGAGGTGCTATATTTGTGGTTTTAACTGTTATTATCATGATCTAAGAATGATACTATGGAAGAGCAAAATTAAAAAAATAATAATAATAACTTAAACAGTCAGAATAATTCGATTATTCAATTATGCTACAATTTATACAGATATTAATAGTTTTGATAATGAACATAAATCTACATCTGCATCCTAACTCAAGCAAATGTGTATTTCTAAGAGACAAAATGTTTTATATTTTACTATAAATATTATCATGTAACACAAACCCGTCACTTGATTTGAAACAGTACTACTCATTAAAACATGCAAATTATTTTTTTCTATTAAGATATTTATTTTGTTAAGGAAAAATGACTAGAAAAAGTGTGAAGAATTTAAAAAGTGTTTGCCATGTTCTGACCATAAAGAATATTTTAAAGCCACATTTAACTGTCTTGTTATTACAAATTTCAAACTGTAGAAAAGAAATAAAAATTTGACATTTATCGTAATAATTACTGATAAGAAAAAAAAAATTTTTTGGCCATACTGCCCAGCCCTACTGCAAAATGTTGATTATTTTACCAAAATAAGAGGGATCATACAAAATGCATGTTGTTTTTTATTTAGTACTGACCTGAATAATATTATATTTCACATAAAAGACATTTACATATAGTCCACAAGAGAAAATAATAGAAAAAAACAACAACTAAGCAGCATGACTGCTTTTTTCATTGATAATAATGATAAGAATATGAAGAAATGCTATCATCTCAACATATCATATGTTGATATCATAATCAACATATTAGAATAAATATTGACCTGTGTGACACTAAAGACCGGAGTAATGATGCTGAAAATTCAGCTTTGCTGTCACAGAAATACATATTTTAAATTAGCATACCTGATCTCGGCTCCTGGTGATTCTTTCTGTCAGCATCTCTCCGTTGTTCTTCTCCTCATCTAACTCCAGCTCTAGGTGCTTGATTTTGTCCTGCAGGTGGAGACAAATATAACAAAGTGAAGACAGAGTGTTATCACATCACTACCGCCATGACACCCTTTCACTAAAACACCAGATGTAAAGGTAAAATACACACCTCCAAGCTGCGGATCTCTCGCGAGCGGTCGTTTTGTGTGCTGCGTTGTGTCTCCATCTCGCTCTCCAGATGTTTGAGGCGGTTAGTAAGCAGCTCTTTATCTAATATAGCATTGTCTCGTTCCTCATAACTCGAGAACAGCTCCTTCTTTTGACGGGCCAACTAAAAACAAAAAAAATTGTATGACCACAAATTGTTGACTGATTAAATGTTAGGATTTTTATGAAGCCAGTGTTGCACCTCTTCCTGTAGGGAATGGATGGTGCTCTGAGCTCTCTCCAGCTCACTGAGCTTCTCTTTGGCGTTTTTATGCGAGTCCTGCTGCTCTTTCTTCCACTTGTCTCTCTGTTCGTCCAGCTGAGACTGCAGGAGCCGCACCTCCTCACGGGATGCTGCAGACAAGCGCTCCATCTGACATAGAGAAACAGAAAAAGGGGTGTGAGGAAGCAAGAGAGAG
Source organism: Labeo rohita (assembly GCF_022985175.1). Lineage (NCBI taxonomy): Eukaryota > Metazoa > Chordata > Actinopteri > Cypriniformes > Cyprinidae > Labeo > Labeo rohita. The sequence continues at coordinate 20,718,866 of NC_066884.1, read as the reverse complement.
ACACAAAAAAACAACTAAATATGGTGCACGCCAGATTCAAATGCGTCAGTGAACACATACCTCTTTATTGAGTTTGTCTAGTGCTCTCTCCTGCTGCCTCTTCTGGTCCTCGAGCTGTGTGTTCTCCTTGCGGACAGCTTCTCTGTCCTTCTCCTTCTCTTCCAGATTACGAGCCAGCTCGTCCCGCTCTAGGCCCAGTCTGGAGTTCTCACGCCTGGACTCTTCCAACTGCTGCCTCAGTTTCCTGGTCTCCTCCTGCTGCTCCTGTTCGGCCTCAATACTCTGAGACATGCGCTCCTGCAGCTGAGACTACAAACAAACAGACAACGTGTTAGAGAAAAAGAGTGCATGACATCAGCTAGTGATCTCAAAAGAGGCAAAAATGATCAGGAAAACAGGAAAACTGTGAGTTTTCTAACCATTAAGCTTACTTATAATATGGCAATATACCACCCCACACTCTTAAACCAATGCACTTCCACACTATTTTTTGTAGTTGAATGAGAGGTAAAATAAGGTGCGCCGTTACATAACTATGTTAATCTGCATCCTAACCTCTAGGCGTGTGATTCTCTCCTTCATACGTGTGTTGGTTTCCTCGAGTTCCTTGTGCTCATGTGCCAGATTGTTTGCTTGGGTTTGAGCAGAGCTGAGTTTGTCTGTCTTTGCCTGAAGCTCTTCTTCAGTTGAGTGCAGCTGACTGCGCAGTCGGTCCACCTCTTCTTGCATGTCACTCAACTCCTTGCGCAGGGCCTCCACCAATGAGGGTTCAGCAAGCTGCCGGAGGTTCAAAAAATTGTGAGTAAAGCTCAAATGGAGGGTTATCTGGTTTTATGCAAAAATTATTTTAATCTGTCTTGTACCTGTTTGGCCCTCTCGTGAACTTTCGTCAGCTCTTCTTTATCTCTGCGTGACTGGTCCTTCAGCCTGTCAATCTCATATTTCTGCTCTGCCTCAAGCTCCTGTTTGCTCTTCTTTAATAAGACAATTTCCATTGTCTTCTTGTCAAGATCTGTTTTTAATTTATCCATATTTGCTTGGGACTTCTGTAGGTCAGCACGACAACGCTCGAGTTCCTATGAAAACATGAGGAGTATTTTAAGTCTGAATGTAAAAACTTTTATTAATTTAACAGAAGCAATAGAGTGTGTATATACAGTACCTGGCTGACTGTCTGGGTCTGTTTGGGATCTGGCATCTGCTGTTTCATTGTGCTGATTTTCTCCTGGAGGTCTTTCAGCTCCTCCTCATACTCCTCTTTCTCCATACGAGCCTGGAGTAACCTACACATGCATACATACAGTTGAGGTAAAATGTTTACATATACCTTGCAGAATCTGAAAAATGTTTTTTTTTTTTTTTTTTTACCAAAATAAGATGGATCATACAAAATGCATGTTACGTTTTATTTAGTACTGACCTGAATAAGATTTACATACAGTCCACAAGAGAAAATAAAGAATTTATAAAAATGACCCCGTTCAAAAGTTCACATGCACATGATTTTTCATACTGTGTTGTTACCTTTACAGTTAAACTGTAAAACTGTTAAACTGTTTTTCAGAAAAATTCTTCAGGTCCCACAAATTTGTTGGTTTTTCAGCATTTTTGTATATTTGAACCCTTTCCAACAATGACTGTATGATTTTGAGATCCATCTTTTCACACTGAGGACAACTAAGGGACTCATATGCAACTATTACAGAAGGTTCAAATGCTCACTGCTGGGGAGTGAAAACTTTTAAACAGAATGAAAATGTGTACATTTTTCTTATTTTGCCTAAATATCACATTTTTTTTTCCATTTAGTGCTGTCCTTCAGAAGCTACAGAAGATACTCGCATGTTCCCCAGAAGACAAAATAAGTTAAATTTCCCCTTATCCGGCTCTTAATGCATTTTGTTTTCTTCTGAAGCATCAGTGAGCGTTTGAACCTTCTGTAATAGTTGAATATGAGTCCCTTAGTTGTCCTCAATGTAAAAAGATCTCAAAAAACCTGAAAAACCAAAGAATTTGTGGGACCTGAAAGACTTTTTTGAAGAACAGTAGGGAGTTTAACTGTGTATGTAAACTATTGAATGGGGTCATTTTTATAAATTCAACTATTATTTTCTCTTGTGGACTATTTGTAAATGTATTTTGTGTAAAATATCTTATTCAGGTCAGTACTACATAAAAAAATAACATGCATTTTGTATGATCCCTCTTATTTTGTTAAAATAAGTAACATTTTGCAGATTCTGCATGGTGTATATAAACTTTTGACTTTAACTGTATATACACACATACTACATAGTACTCAGACAAACACAATAATGCAAAACACAAAAAAGCTAACTATGTTTAATTACAAATGTACACATTCTGCTATGCATAGCAGCTATTAAAATGTCCTAAATGGGAACTTCTTATAATACGACTGAGCTCCTAATATTTTCTGATGATGTTAATTTGGGAGGACAAAGTATTGATTTAGTGTCAAGATCCAAGATCCATAAAGTGAAAGTAATGTTGCTTATATTCACTTTTTTATTGGACAAACAACCAGCAGGATTTTATTTTGTAATGATGCAGAGTATTTGTAATGTTTAGTAATGTTAAAACTAGTTTCTTTGAATTCAGTAAGGATTTTATGTTTTAAAATTGTGATTCAGTACACTAAAAAGAAAAAAAGAAAAAACAAACACAAACCATTCAATAATTTATTATTATATAATCAAATAATTTGTTTAAAATTCTGGTTGTGAGATCTACAAATCAGGCTTACAAATACTAAAAGGTTCAATCACACATCTACAGATAAATCTACAGTTTTCTCTCAGCTAATCTGAGAGCGGTTCTCACTCTGCTTTGGGTTGAACCCGTTGTCCACTGCCCCGACAAAATGCATACGACAAAAAAAGAAACACATACGCATTAAAAAAGACAGAACTAAGCATAATGCAATTAAATGGTATGTCTAAACTAACTAGTGTAAGTGTGACTCACTCTTGTTTGGTGTTGCGTAGCTCTTCTCTGCTGGACTGAAACTGCTCTCTCCAGTGGTTTCCCTCATCTCTGCTCTCCTCCAATTGCTGCTGAAGTGACCTTACCGAAGAGTTCACACGGTGACGCTCGGCTTCAATGGTTGCCTGAGACTGAGGCACAGAGAGAGTGCATATGTGATTCCTAGTTTAATCACTTTTCTCTAAGCTGCATAATAATAGGTGTTCAGCAGGGTTCTGTCTTAGGACCCATTTCATTTCCTGTACAACCCCTCTTAACGTTGGATGTGTACCTGTGAAACCTGCTCCATGCTTGCTCGTAGTCGCTCCATGTCTTGGCTGTACTGCTCTCTGAGAGCCTCAATCTCCTTGTCATGTGAGGAGACCTCATCTTTCAGCGCCCCCTTTAGAGCGGTCAGCTCCCTCTCTCTCTGCCTCAGAACGTCCTCCTGCTTCTGACACAGCGCTGCAGCTTCGGCCAACTCACCTCTTACTGCCATCAACTCCTGTACATAAACAAATCATAATTCTTGTTAATAATCTCAATGCCAGCACAGCAACATTATTTTACTACTAGTACTTTGCAATTTTTGTCTGCAGTCAATATGTACAGTACAGTATGTGAGTGAAATATTTAAAAAATATATATTTTTTAAAAACACTTTCACCCGTCAGCAATAAGATGATTTGTCTTTACAAATTCTATTTTTGTTGCGTTTGTGACCATTTTAGTCTCAGTCGAGTGTGTGGGTGTGTGATCACCATGTGCATAGTGTCAGCCTGAGCTTTGTTGTCTGTCTCTCTCCTCAGCTCCTCCTGTAGTCCTGCCAGCTGATCCTCCAGCTCTCTAACATGAGACTCTGCATTCTCTCTGTCCATTCGTAACTGAGTGAGCCTGAGAGAGATAAGCACACAGATAAAACCTAGTTTAAGTATACATTATGTTGCAGATTTTATATCATTCTCATCACAGATATATGAATGTCCATGTTGGTAAACACACAATAGTGACATAGGTATTTGTCTTTGTCTTACTCTGAATGTGTTTGGTGCAGCTCTGTGGTCTTCCGTCCCAGCTGTTCCTGCAGCTGTACATTTTCATCCAGACACTGCTCAAGCTCCTCCTTCAAGGAGTCATCAGATCTGTTCACCTGAAATTCAAGGGGTAACAGTTATACAGCTATGCTCTTAAGTATACATACTCATTTCTCGTAAGTTTAAAGTGTCATGATATGAGAAATCAATTTTGTCTTGATTTTTGGCATATAAGAGGTCTTTGTACCATTAAAACATCCTGCAAGTTTCATAGCTTAAAACGTCTTCCTCATTACAAACAAAGCTTTTATTTAATCACCGCTTGTTTGGATCTGAGGTGCAAGGTGACGTCACCTGGGCACAAACATTTGTATAAACACCACCTCCAGAGCAAGACATCAACGAATAGTCATCTTCTCACCATAAGCCCCGCCCACTGGCGTTCAGTCGCTTAGCGGCTGACAATTGAACATGCTGAATGCAAGTGTCGTGTTGTGTCAAAATCAAATAGAAATTACAATCACTGCTGCTATCTTGTCTACACTGGACACAGTATACAGTTGCGTGTTTCCTTTCTGACACAGTCAGACTGGACATATAAAGACATATAATGGACTGATATGGTGCCCCGATTTTGAACTTCCAAAAAGAAGTTTAAAGGCAGCTTCAAACGATCCCAAATGTGGTTGTAAATGATCCCAGCTGAGGAAGAAGGGTCTTATTTAGCGAAACGATCGGTTATTTTCATTAAAAAAATAATATTTAAATATTTTTTAATCTCAAACACTCGCCTTGCCTTTCTCTCCATGAACTCTGTGTATTCTGGCTCAAGACAGTTAGGGTATGTCGAAAAACTCCAATCGTATTTTCTCCCTCAACTTCAAAAATCATTTCAAAATCATCCTACATCACTGCAGAAGTACCGACCCAGTCTTTGCAACGTGAACATGCAAAGAAGATCAAACAGAAAACAGAAAAGGTAAAACAGTGATATAGGACGATTTCGAAGTTGAGGGAGAACATGAAATGGGAGTTTTTCAACATACATAACTGTCATGAACATGAACAAAAACAGTCCAAGCAGAGTAAGACAAGATGAGCGTTTGGCATTAAAAAGTGTATAAATTGTATTATTTTTATGAAAATAACTGATCTTTCGCGAGATAAGACCCTTCTTCCGTAACCGTAAGTCAATTATCTCATAATGCTTTGTCTGGAAATGACATCTTTTTTTTTTATGTTGTCAAAACACTCACATGCAATAGTGAGGGGGCATTGATACTGTTTGTTAGCCAATCATAACAGTAGCCGATTACTGACAAGCCTTAAAGGACACACCCCTTAAAACAGGTTGTTTTAGACAGAGGGTCAGAATGAGTGTTGAAAATAATCATCTTTAACACATTTTTTTATTTATTTAATTTTATTTTGTGTGTGTGTGAGCAAAAAAAAAGATATTAACATTATAAGTAAACCTAAAGGAACATATTAAATAATTAAAAAAAAAAATCGATGTCATTAACCCCTGTAAAAATATTTAAAATTAAACAGAGATAATTGTATTTCATTGTATTTGTGTTTCACATTTTATCATGTGTTGCCTCAAGCATCTGCTGCTTGCAGTTTTCTGTGACAGTCACTGTGGGGGAAGAACTCATATATGCAGGGCACGCTTGGGGCTTGAACCAGAAGTATATAATTTTTTAACAGGAAAGTTTGTGTAAATTATATTGACAGTACTAAATTATAACTTCATAATCATTACTTTGATTGCTGAATGATGATTGTAGTTAAAATAAAATAAAATAAAATAAAACAAAAAATACAATATCAATTAGAACTTCATTGGGACAGTACTAAATAAAAATATCTTGCAAAAAGAGGACAGTAAACTGAAGAACTGTATATAACTGCGTCAAACAGGTTTTCATGTAAACAAGGCATTACCAGATTATGCTCCAATTAGTCCAAAACACTATAATCCAAGTCCAACTCTATGATAGTATTTAGAAGACAGAGTAGTCATTAGTGGTTTGCTATCCCTGCTGAGACATATAGTAATAGGCTTGAGGATTTAATCCTGTCTAAAGATCGCCATACTAAGTAATTGCTCACAGAAAAAAACAATACAGTGCTTGCCTTTAAAGTCTCTTATGCTCACCAAAGCTCCATTTAATAGGTTAAAAAAATTACATTAAATTAAAAATAAATAAATAAATAATACAGTTATTAAGTAATATTATGAAATACTATTACATTTTAAAATAACTGTTTTCTATTTTAATATATTTTAAAATGTAATTGATTCTTGTTATGGGAAAGCTATGTTAACCAGCCATTACTCCAGTCTTCAGTGCTGAGTCTTGAGAAATCATTTTAATATGCTGATTTGATGCTCAAAAAATGATTTTTTTATCATTATTAGCAAATGTTGAAAACCTAATATTGCACACCAAACTTTTAAATGGTCATGTAATAATTCAATTTGCTGCACCAGTTTTAAAAGTTTTGTAATTAACTAACTCAGATACACTGAAACTGCCTATGATGTTAACTTGTTCCTGGCAGAAAAACCCAGACACATTCATCAGGCATCTACGTCCTTTCTCCATGTCAGATAATTATACAGAAGCTAAATGGCCCAGTGTTTGTCTCAGAGAGTAATGCTTATGACTTGCTTTGCAAACTTGTACATCACCAAATGAGATATGGGACACCATATCAGTTTCTGTTTACATTTTGAATTTCTGATGGCTAATTATTAGCATTTATAATTTTATATTTCATTAGATTGATCTATGCTCAGGATATTTTTTTAATTATTGTATAATTAATGAGCTTCTGAGAGGTGGAGGTAAACATTCCTTCCTCCTTTCACTCTAAAATGGGCTCAGCTGTTGTAAGTGAGAAGGGATCCTCTGCCAATTCATTACAGCTTAGCAAGAGATGCCAACACCTAAAAAGCCATCAAATGTAATGCCCATTTTAGCAATGCCTGTCTGCGTACTGAATACAGTGCCAACTGAGCCTACTTCCACAGCTAGACCGGATGATTTTAGCACTAGAGTAAACCATCTCTCACCGCTGACACTTGTTTATGACAGCTTTTTAAAAATGGCAGATTTATTCGCAGCTGGGTTTAGTCAAAGTCAGATCACTCTGTGCCTATCTTGGTAACACCCCAGGCAGCTATTTTCTAAGCAGATAATACAAGTACATCTTTTATGCACTTGAATGAGGAATGACGGCAATATTCTAAATTGTCTGGCATTATGCCTTAACAACTGAAATGAAATCAGCAATGGTGTCATATATTTTGCTTCTTCATCTCAAAGCACACTAAAAAGTGAATTTTAAAGTAAACAAACAAGCAATATCTCTAAAAAAGCCAACAGGTTTTTATAACCGAAGGCCTGGACTTTCACAAAGACATTACACATGACAGTCTTTGGTTTAGTACACCTGAATAGCCTGTCATGATGTAAAACATCTAATATTAAAGCCTGTACAGAACATTGTGTATTTTTAGTTTGTTCTGTCACCGTGCTTCATTTCACCTGAAAAGCTGAACTGGTTGTGTCGTACTGGTGGTGGAAGCACCTGAATCACAAGTTGTGCATTCTTTGTTACATAATCAGGTGTTGATATTTGTTTTATGCATATGTAACATAGCAATGCTTCAAAATGTGACAGACTGTACCTTTAGTCCTTGAATCTTATTACAGATGACTCGAACCCTGTGTTTAATAGCAGCATCTCCCTCTGTACTCCTGAGGGATTAGGAGAAACAAAATGTTATTAAATGTAAATATTTAGTTTGTATATATTGCTGTGATGCATCAAAACAATGGTTTACCCATGACGTAGAATGTCATAGATTATCTGTTGTATCTGATCTTCGGTTGAGAACTCGGACCCTGAACTTTGACCCTGGTCCATCAAAAGATCAGGAGTTACCTGAAAAGAGATAAGAGTCAAAGACAACCAACACAACTATACAATGTGCACAAGTAACATATACAGTAACATTTCTTAAAAAGACTAAAGAAAGGGTTTCAACTGATACATCTGAGTAACATAAGTGTACACTTTGTCAGCTGACACCAACTAGCCAAATCAAGCTAAATGACATTCAATGCCAGAGAGAATAGAGTATCAGGTTGATGAATTGCTTTACTGTAACCTAATCAAATTACACTCTGTTAAAACTCTGACAGCATCAAATGCGCACATGCAAATGCAAAGCCTGTTTCAAAGAGTAAATCTTTTTTTGCCATGTATCCTTCAAAGAAGAGAATGCAATCCCAAATAAATGAGAATGAGTTGAGAAGTGTCACTTAAAAAAAGATTTCATTCAAAACAAATAAAATACATACATACATATATGCCGACATATACTGTAGTTTATTGTTTGAGCTACAGGAATATTGCTAACATAACTTTTTAAATTAAATTATTAATAAATAAATTCAATTTTAATTTAAGTTAATTTTAAGTTTAACCCAACATTTGTTTATTGTGTAGTTTTATGCTCATTACTTTTTTACTAACACCAAAATCTATTGGAATCAACTGGAAGTTTAGCAAAATCTAAACACCCGTTTACATTATGAACAATAATGATAACTATAAATACAACAATAAGTATATTTGCATCCACACCAGTGAACAATAACTTTCTTGTTTTATGTTTCTCTGTTTGCTGTGCAATGTCTGTTTGCTTCTCTACAATGTTGCCTGCTAATTCAAACGTGCAAACCTTTTAAATTTGAGTCTGATTATTCTGATCATTCTGAAAGTGATCTCAGCGATATCATCCCCCTGTATTGTTATCGTTATAGTCGTGGTGTGAACTCTGCTATTCTCTTAAATTTGAAACGATTTTTAGAACATTATCTTTATAGCTATAGTTATTGTTATTGGTGTGAACGAGCCTTAAATCAGGTGGTAATGACGTTAAATGTCATTTAGGATGCTGCCTTTTAAGACAATTGACTACTGTATGTAGACAGCAAAGCAGTTCACTAAATTTTGGAAGAAAGCCACAGACAGGATGTTTGCATGCACTAATTTTCATCAGTTGGAATAATTCAAATCGGATTTCAGGTAGAAAGTTGTCTATCAACTTTACAATCCGATTTGCATATTTATTTACATGTGAGATACATGTAAGAATAAAACTTATATGTTCACGGGAAACAACATCACAGGAGCTAACCGTCATTATGCTTGTGGTAACAACTCAAACATCTCAAAGGAAAGCTGACATGTAAGCCTTTTTTTGGCAAATATTTTGTAAATATTCAGTTTATTCCACTGACCAGTTTGAAAAATGAAATCAAAAATAAACATTCATAAGACCTAAAACCTATTCACATTGCAGCATTTTTCCCCATATAATGGACTGATATGGTGCCCTGATTTTGAACTTCCAAAATGCAGTTTAAATGCGGCTTCAAATGATCCCAAATGTGATTATAAACTATCCCAGCTGAGGAAGAAGGGTCTTATCTAGCAAAACGATCAGTTATTTAAAAAAAAAAATACAATTTAAATTTTTTATTCTCAAACGCTTGTCTTGCTTTGCAGTCCTTGAACTCTGTGTATTCTGTTAGGGTATGTTAGGGTATGTCGAAAAACTCTGACCGTATTTTCTCCCTCAACTTCAAAAATCATTTAAAAATCATCCTACATCACTGCAGAAGTACCGACCCAGTCTTTGCAAAGTAAACATGCAAAAAAGATTCAACACCCTTAATAAAAAAGGTAAAACAGTGATATAGGGCGATTTTGAAGTTGAGGGAGAACATGAGATGGGAGTTTTTCGACATACCCTAACTGTCATGAACCAGAACAAAAACAGTCCAGGCAGAGTAAGACGAGATGAGCGTTTGGCATTAAAAAGTATATAAATTGTATTTTTTTATTAAAATAACCGATCGTTACGCTAGATAAGACCATTCTTTCTCAGCTGGGATCGTTTACAACCACATTTTGGATCGTTTGAAGCCACATTTAAACTGCATTTTGGAAGTTCAAAATCAGGGCACCATATCAGTCCATTATATAGGGAAAAAATGCTGAAATGTTTTCCTCAAAAAACATACCTTCTTTACAACTGAAGAAAGAAAGACATGAACATCGTGGATGACAAGGGGGTGAGTACATTATTGTTCTTGTTGTTCTGGAAGTGGAGTTTTCCTTTAATATAATATAATCGTTTCATGTATACATGTACTTTTTCCAATCTGATCAAAATTCCATGCAGATCAAGCTGAGTCGGATCAATTGTGGTGTTTAAATCAATCTAAACTATTAATCTTACTTCTAATGATTATTTGGGTACATGTAAACATAGCTAGTCAACACATGATGGATGAGGCAAAACTAAGGACATATTGAGAGGACGCAGAACTAGCTAGAAACAGAGAAAGTTGCAATAGACAATATTTCTATAAAAACAAACCTGCATGTAAAAGACCTCAAGAATACATGGTATGGAGGTCAAAAAAAAGAGAGAAATTAACTTATTAAATTCAAAATAAAAGTTAAAGGATTAGTTCATTTCCAGAATGAAAATTATAATTTACTCACCTCCTTGTCATTCAAGATGTTCATGCCTTTCTTTCTTCAGTCGAAAAGAAATTAAGGTTTTTGAGGAAAACATTCCAGAATTGTTCTCCATATAGTGAACTTCAATCGGGATCAACGGGTTGAAGGTACAAATTACGGTTTCAATGCAGCTTCAAAGGGCTCTACACAATCCCAGTCAAGAAATAAGGATCTTAAATAGCAAAACGGTTGGTCATTTTCTAAAAAAAATACAAATTTATATACTTTTTAACTACAAATGCTTGTCTTGCACCAGCTTGATTTCATGCATTACATAATCATGTTGGAAAGGTCACGTGTGACATAGGCGGAGGTACCAACCCAGTGTTTACAAAACAAATGTTCAAAGAAAGTCAAATGCCCTTTACAAAAAAGGTAAAACAACAATGTCAGACGATTTTCATGACCTTTCCAACTGATTGCGTAATGCATAAAGTTGCAGAAGCACATTGCAGACCTAGGGCAATACGAGCATTTGTGGTTAAAAAGTATATACATTTTTTATTTTATTTTTGTTTTTAGAAAATGACTGTTTCGCTAGATAAGAGCCTTATTCCTCGTCTGGGAGCCTTTTGAAGCTACACTGAAGATGCAATTTGGACCTTCAACCCATTGGGTCCCATTGAAGTCCACTATGTGGAGAAAAATCCTGGAATGTTTTCCTAAAAAAAAAAACATATATTTTCAACTAAAGAAAGAAAGATGTGAACATCTTGGATGACATTAGGGTTAGTAAATTATCAGAAAATGTATATTTTGGGAGTGAACTGAACCTTTAAACACAAAGAGTAGAGCATACTTTTAGTAATGGAAACCCCTTATGAACCCTTTACTCACATGTCCATCAATTTGAGAAGATGAAGAGACAGCCGTGACCTTGGCGACAGAACCTGAGCCGCGGCCCAGGCTGCTGTAGGCAGAAGCAGGTGAGGAAGACCGTGGTGAAGAGTATGTGTTTGGGATGAAAGAAGCAGCAGGTAATGATGTGGTTGAGGTGGGTCTGTCATCTGCAGATGGGATGGGATATCGCCCCCTGGTGTTGGCCCCAGTGTTACCCGCCTGTGCAGCGGAGCTCCCATCATACCTTTCGGCGAGTCTGTGAGTAGGCATCTGACGGATGGAGTTGGGAGCTGATTGGCTGTGAGTGTGCTGGTTGTATGAAGATATTTCGACTGATTCGGATGAGGGATAGTGACTGCCTCCACCTCTCCCTCTTCCCAAAGTGCCATTCAGCCCTGTCTGGTGGGATCCACCCCACTGATTTCTCTCCATCTTTTCTCTGTGCCGCTCCCTCTCTGCTCCCACACCAATACCTCCATCCAGGTTGCCGTAGCTACCAGAGCGTCCATCTCCAAGCGGACGTCGGAGATCATCTGAGAAGTCTTCGCTGCTGTTTTCTCTATCCAACAGGGAGCCATGAGACTGAGCCCGACGCAGGGGGGGTGTTGTCTCCAGATGAGAAATACGGCCCCTGGATTACCCCATCATCTCTCCTCCTAACAAAAAAGAGAAATAATTAGAGAAATACAAAGACAAAAAATATTGAATAAACAACAAAATTTTTTACTGTATATAGATTCATGAAACTGACAGCTCCAATTCTAGATACTAATTTGTCAAGTAGTGCTCTTTGATTTCCAAGATGCGGAAAACGTGGACAAAATCGCAGAATCCAGACATAAAAATAGTATAAATACTGTATAAAGCAGAATGTTAAGGAATTTGTCAAATTTGGGATCAGTACATCAAAACTAAGTCAGTACAATTAAATCAAAATGTGATATGGACTAGTGTCTGTGAATATTAAGCCACAAAAATACCATTTAAATATGTATCTTGCATGTTCTGCGTGTCTGTGTGAATGAATTAGTGTCGCAGACGTGCAGTTTCGTTTACTACACACACACTGAAGAGTGAGTGACACTCGCTGTGTTTTCAGCCTCGGCTGCCTCAATACATGTGTACATAAACATTATCTCTAAAACCGCTCTGAAAGTCACTTCATGAGCATTTTACCATTTCTTTTGAGATAAACTATCGTCATATCATATACAAACAGAAACTTAAAGGTCTTCACAGAAACCTGTTAAAATAAAAGTTTGGTTTAACTTGAAGAAACTGTCACAGAAATATATTACTTAATGTATTGATAGTACTACTACTACTACTACTTATTATTAAAACATTATTTTTTAAGGAATATTTACCCGCATAATTATTTACCAGAATTTGTTTACCAGAAAAATGTAAATACACAGTATTTCTGGAAAAAAGGAAATAAATAAAAGATTTTTTTTTAAATTAATAATACATTTAATAAATACAATTAATTTGAGATGGTTTTGATTATTAAAATGTAATGAAACCATTTAAATGTAATTCAGAAAATGTAATTCACAAAAAACTGTAAAACAGATTCCATAGGTCCATAAAATGTTTTTTTTTTTTTTTTAACTTTTAATAAATTGCTGTTAAACTGTGTTTCATGATTTGAATTAATTAGACATGCTTTTTGATTAATATTCTTTAATTTAGCAATTAAAACCTAATGAAAAATAAATAAATAAAAATAAAAAAATCAGGATCATTTGGAAAAATTAAACTGAATTTGGGAGAAAAAAAAAAAGATTTCATAGGGCCCTAGTCGTTATTTATTTAAGTTACTTATTATTCTTAATCTTATTTTTTATTTTATTTATTTATTATTTTAACCTTCTGATCTAAAAGACTGTGCTAAAATGCTAAAAAAGAATTGCCTACATATAAATGTCTTTTTCAGACACCTGTTTGACACCCCGTTCAAAAACTTGAACAGAAGAAAAAAAGATATTCGTTAGAAGACGAATCTTCCTAACTAACAGTTTTGGTTCCCAACATTCTTCAAAATATCTTCTTTTGTGTTCAGCAGAAGAAAGAAATGCATATAAGTTTGGAACAACATGAGGGAGAGTAAATGATCACAGAAATTTCACCATTGACCCATTAAGGCACATTTAGAATTTTCCTAATGATAAAACTATTTATTAAATGCCTTAAATTAATTCAATTTAGTAAATATATTCATATATTTGACCCTAGACCACAAAACCAGTCATAAGGGTCCATTTTCTTCTGAAAGCTGAATAAATAAGCTTTCCATTGATGCATGGTTTGTTAGGATAGAACAATATTTGGTCAAAATACAATTATTTGAAAATCTGGAATCTGAGGGTGCAAAAAACTAAAATAATATAATTTAACAAATAAATAAAATATTGAGAAAAATTACCTTTAAAGTTGTCCAAATTAAGTTCTTAGCAATGCATATTACTAATCAAAAATGAAGTGTTGATTATTTTTTTGATATATTTAGGCACAGTTATTTAAATAAGGTGGTTTTAAGATCATCAAAAACTCAAAAATAAATGTTTTCTTCTCTTAAAAAAAATAATTTGGAGCATACCTAGGCAGGCTGCCATAGGCAGGTGGTTGGGTTCTTAGTTGCACTCCATATGAATCTCCTTTTTCTCCCTCTTTCAGTACAACGTAGGGCTGCCCACCGATGCCCTGCACCCTCACTGCTACTCCATAGCGAGGCAGCGGCTTTCTGGGTGCCTCTCTGCGAGGCTGCCCACCCACTCCCCCTCCAGTGTCTTGCAGGTCATTTATAAAACGAATCTGTACACCATGGTCCACGGGGGGATTCCTAGACATCCTAGAGGGGAGATAAAAAAGAAAAAGAGAGACAAACATAAGTGATAATGTCAAAAATATATAGAATTTTTGGCCTGGCCAGTGACCTCAATATCAAACAGATCAAACACTCCTCATGGGTTCCAGAACTATTTTTCCAACTCAGTTTCAGAAAATTCTTCAAAAATAGGGTGTTAAGTCTTCATCCAAAACAACCAGCTCAGAGGTGAATCACATCACTACAAAGAAACGAAAAGTATTTCTTTTTCTGTCACAACCCTGCATGTTCTTTCCCTCATACCAGCCCTGACAGAAGCAATATGATGTCCTTCAGATTACACTCCACTGCACAACCTGATCTGAAGTCACTTTCCCCTCTACGGACACTGCTCTCCTCATGCCTAAAAAACACTTTACTTCAACAAAGATACCATGGTGAATTCCCTTTTTTTTAATTGTTGGATTGTGTGTCAGAATTTGGAGCAGTACTTTACATATTCGACAATTAGAAAGCTTTTATTTAGAGGTTCAAGCGCGTAGTGCTGAAACCCAATTGTAATTAAAATGGCCAAGGATCAGCAATCTCCACATAAAACTGATCAGGAAGACCAAACCATAAGTCGTAGAGACTTGAAACTTGGAGGGGATACAATGTCAGCACGGTTCGCCCCAATTGGCCTGACGGGTGCTACAGCGTTCAAAAGTACGAAACCGCTCATAACTCCTTAACCGGTCGACGTGTCATCGGAATCCTTGGCTCACGCCGAACAAAACACATGCCTCTGCAAAATTTAGGGGTATTTTTTTTTTTTAAACTACTTTTGCGAACTAGTCCTAGGTTTTTTTGCCTGATCGAAACCAAACCAGTAAAAAAAAACACCAAAAGGTTTGAAACGGACGGACTTTTACTAAAATGGCTATAACTTTTGAATGAAATGAGGTATCTTCGCCAAACTCACAACGCATATTTAAGAACTGAATCTGAAGTCACATTTTAAAAGTTGTGGAACTTGGCCACTTGGTGTTCAAAAAACGGCCATAAAAACATGCCTATTTGTCCTGTTGACATGAAAATCGATATGCAGTCTTGGTCCAAGTGGCACAAGTGGCTATGCGGACATTTGCATCTCTAAAAAAAACATGGTCACCATAGGCCGATGAACTTTGAGCACCTATTAGACAAGGTTAACAAAGGTCGACTGGAAGAAAACTCGGTGGGCCTGTTTGACTCGACCTTAAAGGTCAGTGAGAAATTTTAAAGGAATCAGCCACTGAGGGGCGATATCGCATTTTTCAAGTGCATAAACGATTGCATATTGCGTGGTTTTTCACACATACACGCAATATTCGTATCATAGACCTCCTCAACCACTGCTGTCAATCAAACCATTTGTTAAATGATTGAACTAGTCCTAGGTTTTTCGCTCGATCTGGAACAAAAACACTGCAGTGCAATTCTCTGGACTCTCTAGGTCAATAATTATAAAAGAAATTTACCCTTTGGGAAGCTACAACGGGGTCATTTAGAAAAGGGGCCTGTCCAAAAATGCCGAAAAAAACCCAAAAAGCCTAAACGAAACCTTCAAGAAACCTGGTGAGTGCATGCAACAGGTGATTCTAAACAAGCAAGCAAATTTTTAGGGAGATCAGAACACAGCTGCCGCTGTAACAGTCATAAACATTAAAAAACATCATGTTTCTATGGTAAATGACTTGGATTTTTTTTTAGCATTGATATTGGTCATTACAGGCTTGATAAATGTATGTAATGTCTTTTTTCATATATGCTTACATGCCTTAAAGCGCTTAAACCCTGCTGCTTGCAGCTATATTTATTTATTTATTTTTTATAATTAAAGGGTTAGTTCACCCAAAAATGAAAATTCTGTCATTAATTACTCCCTTTCATGTTGTTCCAAACCCGTAAGACCTTCATTCATCTTCAGAACACAAATTAAGATATTTTTGATGAAATGCACAGACAGCAACACAACTACCATGTTTAAGGCCCAGAAAGGTAGTAAGGACATTTTCAAAATAGTGACTTTATAGAATAATGACTTTATTCAACAATTTCTGACGACTGACACAAAAGAGGAGAAACTGTTGAATAAATGTATTATCTTTTAGAATTTTAATGATTTTAAATCCTTCTGCCCTAAATGATTGTGGGTAAATGCTAGAAATAATTTTCTTGTTTACTAAACTAAAGTAACTTTTAAACTGAACTGAAAGTCATTACATATTAATAAAAGCTTATAAAACAAACATTTTTTTCTTTGTTATATTGTGCAGTCCTTCACAATAAGATCAGGAACATTCATTATTAATAAAGCAAATGGGGTCGATTTAATATTGACTTTAACATCCTTGTAGACAACAATGGTCTGTGTTGAAATGTTTCTAGCCGACGCTACTCTCTAAAGGAGAATTTGAATGGGATTTTTACAAGCAGAACCCTACTGTTGTGCTCTATTGAGATAAAGACAGCCACAGACACGCAGACAGTCGAATGAGGCAGGATTGAATTACACACACTACTCCATGCTGCCCGTTACCTCTGACTCCTGGCACAGACGACCCAAAGGCCTTCATTATTCATTAACCTGAACACACACACTCACACACATTTGTATTTCATGGTATAGACGTTCCATTGACTTTCTATCCTAAACAACACCTTTTTTTAGATTTTCATTAAGACCAAACAAGTTATTTCTGAAAAAACCCACGGAAGCTCTGGCATTACTCATGATGTAATGGAGTAGAAAAATGAAGGTGTGTCTGGTGTGATGGAATGAAAGTATCTCAATAAGGAACAGATTAAGGAATGAAGGGTGTGACAGAGGACCAAAGTGCATTCCTAGACACCGGTACCATCTTTACCGTTTCTCTTTCCGTCACTTACACTCGTCATCCTCTTCAGTAACAAAAAGCAGCTCTGCGACACACTAAACGTACTTCAAACTACAAACACTTTCAGTTTGATCCTTACCAGTTTGGACCTATTATGTGCTTTGTCACCAGAAAGCTGTTTGAGACAGCTGACGTGTTCGTGTCAATGACTGAAAGCAGACTGAAGAAAGACGGGAGATTCTTGTGCTGATAGACAGGCAGGTGAAGCGCTATACAGGTGTATTGAGAATGCAGAAGCAGCACTTCAAAGATCATCATCTTCCTCTCAGACTCATTCATCATCTGTGTTTATTGTAGCTTCAGCAGTATTTATGTACTTTTACAGTGACAATGATTAAATTCCATGCAGCTCTCACACGATAGGTGGAGTTTCAGTCCTAGACAGCAGACTTTGAACGCCATAAAAGAACTATAAAGCAGGATGGCTTCTTTATTGATAGCGGGGAGGGGGGGCATTGTTACGTTGAATATGATGAACATTTATCCTGAGGGCCTAGAAAAATGCTGCGAACAGTTTGTGCAGCAGCCAGTTGTGATACAGCAACAAATCTGATAGTATCTTTCATTTTTTCACCATAATTCAAAGATATTACATTTTGAACCGAACAGTAATGCTGGCACATTGATCAAAGTTCCTTTGAGACAAGCCAGTCATGCTCCAATCTACTCAAACAGGCAAAGACCAAAATCTCCTGAACTGTCAGTCAAGATAATACTCCAATTATGTATTTCAAATCAGAAACAACACACACACAAAACAGCATTTTTCAAGCAGCTAACCATTCTACTGTTAAATAACACACTTTTGGCTATTTTAACTGTAAGAAAGGACTTTAATTCAATGAGAGCTCAAATGCAAAACAGAAAACCGAGAAAAGTATACTTCATCAATGTATTATTTAATAGACAACATGATTTTTTTAAATACATATTTTATGTAAAAACAGGTCACTTAAGACAAATTTTTGAAAATATTTCTATTTAGCTTCATTTTTTCAGTTAGTTGCAATGCAATATTTCTAATTTGATTTTAAGTCTGTTTTTTTATCAATTTTATAATGCTGTCAAATCGATTAATTGTGATTAATCGCATCCAAAATAAACGTTTGTTTACATAATATGTGTGTACTGTGTACATTTATATGTGTATACACTATATGTGTATTTATATACACTACTAGTCAAAAGTTTTTGAACAGTAAGATTTTTAATGTTTTTTTTAAAGTCTCTTCTGCTCACCAAGCCTGCATTTATTTGGTCCAAAGTACAGCAAAAACAGTACATTTAAAAAATATTAAAGATATTCTTCAAAGAATCCTGAAATAAAAAAATATACTAAACTGTTTTAAATACTGATAGTGATAATAATAATAATAATAATCTGCAAATCAGCATATTAGAATGATTTCTGAAGTATCACATGACACTGAAGACTGGAGTAATGATGCTGAAAATGTAGCTTTGATCACAGGAATAAATTACACTTTAAAATATATCCAAATAAAAAGTAGTTATTTTAAAGAGTAAAAATATTTCACAATATTACTGCTTTTGCTGTATTTTGGATCAAATAAATGCAGGCTTGGTGAGCAAAAGAGAATTCTTTAAAAAACTATAAAGGAAGTTATTTCAAACACACGACTGATGTTGTGAATTAAAAACAAGTTCTAATGTGTTTTATAACTTTCGTTTTTATAACTCTTTAGTTGGACAACAGGCTTAGAAAGGCTTGAACTGTATTGAACTGTGGATGTCGTACTGAACAGTTCCATATTATATTGAGAATTGTGATATCATATAAATATACACAGTACAAATACATATTACGTAAACACAAACTTTTATTTTGGATGTTATTAACCAAGATTAATTGATTTGACAGCACTTGTCAGCATCATTTCAATTAACGTAAAGCATTTTAAATAACGTTAGTCAACAATAACAACACTGATTTAACTCTCCTCAATCACTTTTGAATATGCACATGATGACTGTCAGATTGTTTCTTCTACTGTGTAATAACAGTGATCTGGTCAGACAAACAGCCAAAATTCGGTCATGGTCCAGGGCGATCCATTTCCTCTGTGTCAGTGTGTCAGTGGCCAGACAAACAGAGGCACCATTTAGCCTCTCAGCACTGCATTATCTGATAGGCTGAATGGAGGGAGCCCGTGAGTGGGACGGAGGGGGAGTATAAGGACCCTCTTCCCATTATTACAGTGAAGTGGGGCAGAAAACAAGAGCAGCTATGCTGAGAACACTGGCTTCTCTATCACACTCACTCTCTCCTGCCACATACACTGATCCAAATCAGAGATGTCACTCTTCCCTTCATAGGCAATAGCCAACGGTATGCAGGCGTTTACTTACATCCCGAACAAACGCACTTGATTTCAGCCACTCTAGGAGCAAGTATCTGTGCTTTAAAGGCGAAATGATGTCAATCAACCCATTGCCTTTTTTTTTCTTCTAAAGCATTGTTATTCTGAATTATAGGCATTATATCTGCTTTATCGTTTTCTCTTAAAATGATTTCATGATAACTTTTGCCTATCTTAAATGCTTTTAACACTAGATTTAACTCCATTCTCCTAGTAAATGCCAGTGAATTTGAGGGTTTACACTCTGTTTAACCCAGGATTATGAAACTCCAGAGTTACAAAGACTTCTGAAATGCAGTGACTAAAGGTTTACAATGTAAAACAATGGTGCTGAAGAAGGTCACAGTGAGTTGTTTAGCAACCAAGAACCAATCATAAACTAAACAATGCTTGTCTCATTATATATTCATGGACTGTGTCACAAAAACTTTCAGCTTCAACAGTCCTATTCAGCTTCTACACATTATGAAACAGTTGAAAACGTTAAGGAATGGCAGCAAAAACACATTCATTACAGTAATGAACGTACAGTATTGCTTTTGTTTCTACAAGCGGATAAGCAGGTGCATTCTCGTGTGCTGCTGCCAAACTAAACAGTATTAATTATTATATTAAATTCCTAAAATCATTTATCCATTCTTAGGCTTATACAGCATATCTGCACCACTGAATAACAGATAGTGTTAAATAATATCAGATTAGCAGATGATGAGCATTTTCTGTATTTAAAAAATAAGTCATACAGTATTTGTGTCCTCTACTTTGACTCTAATGGACAGAAAGGGAAACAGTCAGACTTAAGGTAAAGGATGAATACTAATGGTTATTTGCAGTTTGCAGTGTAACATTTGGTAGCTAGCCAATTATTTTTTGGAAACAAAGCTTTGCACTCCCAATATTAGGGGTGGGTGATATGACTAAAATCTAACATTACGAGAAATTTTATTTCACAGTAACAAAATATATCACAATACAGTTATTTTGTTTTAAATAAGTTCTTTATGATATCAAAATTTTAGATACCACAGAAATTCCATAGGGGAGAGTAGGGACGGTTGCAACATGGCTTATCTTCTTCAAGCAGAAATAAGCTACAGTGATGATATTCATACTGCACATGCTTTATTGGCCGGCCCCTTATCCTTCCTGGAAGAAATCAGCCACATGTGACCATTCCTTCAACAAAAAATCATTTTCATGGTAAAAAAAGTTTTTTTAAAGATCACATTTTTGGTCATAGTGTCTAAATTGTTTGTGTAAGGCATCACACCAAATGCGATATTGTGTTGACAAAGATGCGACACAGAATAGGAAAAACACACAAGAAGATGGGAGTGAACTTCTTTTAACTTGAGCGCCGCATTTTTATAATGCCGTTTAATGCATTAGACACTGCAAGAGATGCAAGTGCAACAGTCAATTAAGTCCATGTTTACATAAAAAAATGGAAAAGCAGCACAACTGAATAAAAACCCTGTGAAGAACTACTACTGTATGTCTGATATTTCATTCTTGCATCATGGTGACAAGCTGAAAGCTGCTGTTCATTGTTTTTACAGAACATTTATAGTTAATAATAGTCTACTGGTGTTATACCTTCAGTCATTTTGAATTTAAATTAACTTGACTTTTGACATTTTTTGAATGCATTTTCCTAGTACTATTTCCAAACATATAAAACGTATAAGACAAGTTTGTACAATTTGTAGTTGTAGTTCATCTTTTCTGCAAAGATATTTAACAAGTGATTTGTTTAACATTAACATCACGTTGACAATTTCATGTGCTTAGAATACACTTTTCTTAAACTGGAGGTTTAATAAAGAAAAAGTTTCTTGAATCATGTAGTTACATTTTCAAATTGACTAGTTAAAAATCATTAAAAAAAAAAACATTTTTTAGAAAAACACTCTGGAGAATAAAAGGAAAAAAAAAAGAGAATTTAATTTTTTTGCCGTATCGCCCAACAAATAAACAAGAAATGCTACATACATTGTAAAAAAAAATCTAATGTAAAAAAAACACTGCATATTCTTCACTGTGTAAATTAAATGCATATTTCTCTCTGAAGTTACATCTAGTCAAGAGCAGTGAGAAATTTTCTCTCTTTTGTTGTTTGATATAACATAATTGACAGACAGCAGGAATATTAGACTGCTGTCACTTTAAGAGCTGCCCAGATCCAATATACTGTTACACGAATTTTCCTTCTCATCTGTTTGCTTTCACTTAAGACCTGAATTACTGTATTTACTGTAATTACTGTATTTACAAGGATATTTATTTAACCGTTCAAGGCCTATGAATCAACAAAAATAACTCCTGTGTTTACTCCTGTGCTTTAAGATCACCTTTCTGACAGCACTCTCATAAACAGTCTGTCAGACCTTGTGCACATATATCAAAATGAGTTCTCTTTCGGCTGCTGATTGCACTCAATCACTTAAAATCACGTTTTTAAACCGCAGTGCTTAAAAATAAATTGTCGTGTAACAATATCGTTGGAATCACATGGAATGTTTTTCTTCCAGCTGATGAATGATATAAACATTGACAGCCTCTCAGAATCCACCTGACTTTAAAAAACTTGAGCATTTAAGGTGGTAGACAACATAACTGTGACACCGGCATATAAACAGAATTAGATCATCCATTGGTGTATATGCTAAAATATATAACATTATAGTTATCTTTCAAGGTGTGAACAGATCAGATAATGTAAGAACGTACCAAACCACAAGTGTCTGCCTCCAACTAATTAAACAATCCAAACAATGTTAGATAACTCAAATCTAGACTTCATCTTGCTTGGCTGTCTAACTTGTACACATCCACAGTCAAGATTTAGCACACTCACTTAAACCTGTTAAAATAACCGATTATGAGATATTTACACATTATGACAGACACATACTGTACTTTTCACATCATTTCATGATGTAACAACAAACAAATCTGTGTGCACATCTTAATGAACCACACTTCTAAAAAAAAAAAAAAAACTGCCTCACACCAGACCCTCCAGGGACACCTGTCTACAGCTCTGAGTCTGCAACCTCTTGTTCTCCCATTAAATTGAATTCTCCCATCTTAAATTGAATCGGGACTGCCGAGCTCTCAGATGTGGAACGTCTAATAGAATTAGAAGGGAACTGAGGCAGGAGACATCTGTGCAGTCAGTATAGTTTGTATTGTCTGCACTGACTATTACAAACCAAATCAATGCGACTACAATCAGTGCATCCGATCGTGTTTAATTTTGCTCAGACATGCGTCGCATCAGATGTCATATCAATATGAGATATGACTCCAGTCTCCTTTTTTCAGGTCATAACTCTTTAACACGGGAGGCAGAGAGAACAAGCATGCTTGGCATTCCCAGTGTCATTTAGGTTTTCAACGTCAACCTTTCAGCAACACTTTTCAAATCAACAGATGGTGTATATTACAAGACAAGCAATCTGATGGGAAACAACCTGAATCTCTGATCTCATTTCCATTAATTTGAGAAGGATAAACCAATCACTGATATTCGCTCAGGGGTGATTTACCTGACAGAGGTGACACCTGACAGAGTTCATCTAGATTACTCTAGAAATTAAGGACTCAAGTTGCTGAGAGAAAGCATTTGAGAAAGTGTAGCCCATTGTAAGCTTTCATCCCATTTTAAAGAGTCTGGTATCCCTCCATTAGTGCTCGACTCCCCTTTGCATTCTTTATCTCCTGCCAAACTCCCTCTAAATCTCTTCTTTCCACCCCCATCCCTTCCTGAACTTCAGTCACTCTTCTTGTTTTAGTCATAGACAAACAAGAATTTCTTCTTCTTCTGTGTCCAATGGATCTCACCGGCATGACTGAAACAGGTTCCACTGTTGCCAAACACAAATCACACTTCCAGAAACCCACACAATATGCAAAGAAATCTTATCTAATAACAGCATGTGATGTATTCCTGACTCCAAGTTTTTCAACTTGGAAATACTAAAGCATGTTATGACTCTTAGCTGTGAATGACACTAGAGGATTAACGTCTCATACATGGTGATAGAGCGGTAATAACATTATGTTTGTCTATGGCTCAGCACAAACTAGTCATAGGTCAAGAACCAAGATTCCAGTGTGATATGGGAGATGCAAGAACAATAGGTTTCGGTTTTATGGTCTAAATATGTGCAAACAATGATTCAAATGAAAAGTATGCTTTTAATTAATTCCAAAGATTCCCAAACAGGATGTGTGCACCCTCTGAGCGCACTTTAGAAGGTTCAAGGGGGTAGCTGGAAAGATTTCGCATCAAATCTATACAACATATATTACTATTTAATTGGATTTCATATTAATAAATGTGCCATTAGGTATCACTTGATGAAACTACACCATATTTACAGCCAGAATCATTAAAACATATAAAAATCAAAAGCTCATGTGCATCATTAGGGAGAAGCTGTGATGAGTAGGTTTTTCACCCCCAGAACTCATTGTTTTTCCAGTTTAGGTTAAATGACTAGAGAAGCCTGGCATACATTACTAGAGAGAAATCTATTGTTTCATCAAGATTTAATTAAACAGGAGTAAAAAAATAAATAAATAAATAATTACTCCTTAATTTCAGCCAAAATTGTAACAATGTATGAAAAATCTTGGTAAGTTTTTTTTTTTTCTTCCACCCTCAGAAGTGACTGTTTTTTCATAGTTGCAATGAAATCGCAATGAAAGTAGCGAAAGATCTTTTCTTCTGTATTATGACGTACATCCAAGTAAAATGAATTACTGAAAAAGAAAAAAAGCAGGGCAGGGGCTTGGTTAAACTCATAAATTGTTGCCGATATGATGGAGGCAATTTTGTTTCCAGGGTCTAACCGGATAAAATGATTGTAGAAGCCTGGTATATTTAATAGATCAAAAATTCTAGAAAAAAAGAAAACAAATGGAAAAAATGAAGTGGACATTTTCAAGTTTCTCAGAAATGATTGTTGTCATAGTTGGGTAAACCTTTGTAAGTGGTGAATGGAAACTATAACAAGTGTAGTTTTTCTGTTCCCATTTGCTCCAGTAGCAAAAGAATAAATCCACTTTAGCATTAACAATAGACCCTTTTCACATTTTCAAGGTTCTCAGAAGTATTGCTGTCATACTTGTCTAAACCTTTATAAGTGGTGAACGGAAACTACAGTACAATCTTAAAAATAAAGGTGCTCTAAAAAATTGGTTTTTTAAAGAACTATCTCTTTCTTACCTTTTTATAATCTGAATAACCTTCTTTCACCACAAAGAACCTTTTGTGAAACAGAAAGGTTCTTCAGAGCTTAAAGGTTCTTTATAGAATCATTTAGACAAAAAAGGTTCCTCTATGGCATAATGAAGCACCTTTATTTTTGTGTAGTCAACATTTGAAGTGGATCAAAAAAGTTGTGCTTAGACAAGAACAGGTTTTGTTTTGGTTTTAGTTTCAAATACATATTTTCCCCATTCCCATCAATAGCAAAAGAATAAATCCACTTTAGCATTGTTAACAAAAGACACTTTTCACATTTTCAAGGTCTCCAAAGCGGTTGTTGTCATAGTTGGGTAAACCTTTATAAGTGGTAAACAGAAACTATAACAAATATATAGTTTTTCCATTCCCATTTGCTCCAGTAGCAAAAGAATAAATCCACTTGAGCATTTCTATGACTTTCAAAAAGAGGAAACTTGAAAACGCTGATCAAAAGTGGCAAAGATGTCAAATTTGCCCTCGTATTAGCAACACTGCGGCTGCAGCGTTAACTAGTTTGTATTATGTTAGCTTCTTTTTGTAATTTAATGCCAAGGCAAGCAAACACAAAGTATTGTGTTATAATATAAAAAAACCTTTGCTAGATTATCAACAGTTAACAATAGTGGAAACTGGTTATCAAAGTCTATGAAAAGGGTAAATATTCATTTTATGTTAACTCTAAAATTGAATCACTGTAATAATATGCACTTTAATAATATCTACTGAATCATATGTAATGTATTAGGTAATAATAACACATTTATATGCTTTTCCCTTACTGATGAAGCTGTGGGGGTACAAAGAAACAGGTGGAGAAGCAATAATTTAATTAACTGAGAAGGAGAGTTTGTGTGCCATTGCTCAACCAGGGCCTATAAAATTCTTCTCCACTGAGTCACTGGTTTTAAATCTCTAAAGGTCCTGACGTCTGGATAACATGACCAATGAACTACCAAATGAGCCATGTATCAAATATAAACATCATTATCGCTTTAATTCACGTAAATGTTGGTTGTTCTTTTATGTAATAATAGTCCCTTTACACAGTACACGTTTGACGGCTTACCTGACATAGTAACCTGATCGTTCACGACGTGTTTGACAGACTCGTTATGCATTTGAATGAAAACTGGGCTATTCAAACAATGCTTTAAATGTTTAGCGGACTTTCGGGGCTGTGGTGAGGCGGTAAACAATCACAACACTGTTACAGCGGGATTGTTTGCCAAAATTGCCACGTCAAGCGTCTCTCTCATGAGTTTGTTCCCAAAGCGAGAAGCGCAGGTGTTCACCTGGCGATGCACCTGCGCTATGTGCGAAACTCAGTGGCTTATGAAGTCTCTCGGGGCGAAGAGAAAACCAGTGGAAAAAACTGTCATTACGCGGGCTAGACAATAATCCTTTGGACAGACATTAATCCATCTTTAAAGAAGACCTCTTAAGAATAACACAAAACAGGACTAAACAAAAATAAACCTCAAAGTATGGGAGCGAAACACTTTGAACTTCCCAGTGGAAGAAAGTTCAGCTACTGAAGCAGTTGGAGAATCTGGAGCGCAACAAACTTAGCCGCAATTTCTAGTCATAGCTAACATGTTTAGCGAGACAAAAATAACATTTAACCTACCTGATGTTAAGGGAAAGTTTATATTTCACTCTGCTGAATATTCCTCTGTTACCTCCTGTGGTTCTCCTTCATGAGAACTAACGGTGTAAAAGTAAAGAAGTTATCTTGAAATGTGACAGCTCTAACTAATAAACCCAAGGGAAAACATTTGCTAAAGACAACCTGTTACCTTTCAGACCGATACCATATGCTCCGCCCACTTTACGCGTGAGAATAATCTCATTGGCTGATCGTGGCGTCGTGGGTGGAACGCATGAAACCATTTCTCTTGCGGTTATTGGTGAGGTTGTGTGTCAATCACAATTAAATCTGGAACGTGCTTGTCCGTAAAGCAGTAGAGAAGTGAAATGCTCATTTGCTATGATTTAGAGACAGGAAAGTTTAGTTTTATCACTAAATTGACTCATTGGGTTTAAACTTCTGCGAGCAGGTTTACGTAACTGCCTGTTGCGTAATTTGATATCTATCAGAATAGAGTTGTCTTCTTGTAGATAAAATACAGACAAAGTCAAACATGATATTATTGTACATATTTAGGTGCATGTCTCATAAAAATGTCTGTTTTTGTAAATAAAGTTGATCGACTATGGGAAAAGCGCATCAAGTACAATCAAACACTACAAAGTACAGTCAAAAAATAGTGTAGAATCTATGCTAGTTAGCTGGTCCGCCGATGAGTAAACGTCCCGTGTGGGACATCTTGCAGAATATATTCAGTAGCATTTGGATTTTTTCTCTTTATCGTTTTCAATAACTGGAAAAACAGGTCCAGATGCTTTTCAATAAATTCTACAAGGCATTTCACAATGACTGACAGTGTTCATAAACACTAGATAACGCTTTTACTCTTCACTGTGGTAACCGCCAGTAGTCACGTGTGGGAAGAGGTGCCCAGTATTGAGTCATTTACCTTTTCAAAACAGTGTAAAAATAGAAATGCATGTAAAACATTATACAGTAGGTATTTAAGTCGGGGCCAGTTAGAACAGTTCTAAAACTTTGGAATGCCAATATAGTTTTCAAGCAGACACGTGTATTGTGTCTAATTAGGCTAATTAATTTAATGCATAATTAAATAACTATTGTTTACGTTTTAACAAATAATTCTGAATGTTTTTTTAATCAGCCACTAGGTGGAGGCAGCATAAATAACTTTAAATTGCCCGGGTCTGCCCTTACAAGATACTTGGGCCAGTTACCCGGTGTAAACTGCTGCCCCTCTGTGGTAGTGTCTTGCACAATAGTTCAGCATTTATTTAAAAAAATGCGGGGTTGTTTCAACCCAACTTTGGGGCAAATATGGACTAAGCCAACTTTTGGGTTAAAAATGTAATTGAAAAATTTAACCCAACTGTTGGGTTAGTAGTCCATAACTGTGCTGAAACAACCCAACATTTTTTGAGTGATTAAATTCTGGAAGTATATTTAAAAAGTATATATTATTTACAGATTCCAATGTGACAACTTACTCCATATAACAATGTGATAACATGCCCCGCTATTAGCTATTAGGACAACATGTGTTTTTTTTGTTTTTGTTTTTTGTTTTTTGTGGCCAACAACGGTGGAAATGTCAAATAGTTGTTCATTATAGTTGTATATTTATTTATTTATTTACTTGACCAGAAATTGACCTTTACTGCATGGAGTAGCCTGGAGTACAACAATGAAAATGTCAAATAGATGTTTATTGGAGTTGATTATTTATTTATTAGGTAGCCAAGACTTCACCAAAAAATTACCTTCACTAGAGTAAAATAGCCTACCCACTGGAGTACAAAGATGGAAATGTCCAATAGTTGTTTATTATAGTTGATTAATGTATTTAGTAGCCAAGACTTCACCAGAAATTGAACTCCAGTGGAATCAAATAGCCTAACCACTGGAGTACAATGATGGGCATTTCAAGTGTAGTTGATTTTTTATTTATTTATTTATTTTAGTGCCCAAAATAAAAGTTTTTGTGTATATATGTGTGTGTATGTGTGTGTACTGTGTATATGTGTATAAAGACACATACGTGCATGTATATATTTAAGAAAAATATGTTATGTGTATATATATATATATATATATATATATATATCAGTTATATGACTTTAAATATATACATGTAAATACATATACATATATATACATATACATAAATACATATACATATATATATATATAGCATTTATTTATTTATTTGTTTGTTTGTTTGCTTGCCAATATTTTACCAGAAACTGACCTTTACTTGAGTACCATACCATACCAAGAGTGTGTTAAGTAAATGGAAACGTTTTGATACAACTGAACATCTATTTGCTGAGAGCATTAAGTGAGCAGTATAGGTTTGCATCTACAGGTGGGTAGCGCCCAGCAATGAAAAGTTCCCGTTTAGGGGAACAGTAGCTGCCCGCAGAGGCACAGAAACCACCCCCACCCACAGCTGCAGCACAAACGCACGTACATGTACATCCCCTTCACTTCATTTAGACAGTCGCTTGGAGTGGATATACCGGGAATGGGATCTTCAGCGAGAGCTAAGAAAAACTTTAAATTTTTCCGCGTTTATGCCCTTCAGAGACTCCTCTTTATCTTGCGGGAATAATTGGGAGCAAACAAAAACAAGACATTATATTCCAATGTGAAGAAGCGTAGTATAGTTGAGAGTGCAAGAAGTTTCCTGAAAAGAAATACGAATGGGATAAATTCTGGAAGCAAGATTACATAAAAGGAATTTTAATATTCGGAACCTTTCCCTAAATCAATTTAACAGATTTTTAAAATTAACCAAAATAAGTAGGCTAAATTAAAACAATTCTTGGTCTTTAAAAAAGCAGAACAAACACCTGAACTTCGCGTTGTAGTGTTGATAATTACGCAAAAATCAATTATAGAGCCACAGACAGTGATATATTAGAAGCCGATTAGTTTCCTAAAGGAGTTGCGCGTGTGTATGGAGAGTGGCGCAGACACCTGTACGTATTCACCATGGCGAAGTGGTTTAAAGATTTCCCAACAAGTTTGAAGACTGGATCCGACCGAATCCGTTCTGCTTCGGAATCGGGAACTCAGTCCCGTCCCAAACCAGTTCTGACTGTCGGTACTGGTACAAAGGGGAGTCTGCGTAAAAATTCTGGAGCTGAAAACGGTGGCAGTGGCGGTGGTGGTGGTGTGGGTTCGCTGCTCCACGGGAGAAATCGTAAAAATTCGGCCATCGAGCTGGGACGGAACCACTCCAGCACCGGCTCGATAAAAGACGGGAAGATATGGGAAATTCTGATCCCTGGGAAAAGTAAGAAGAACACCAAAATGGAGGGGTTTGAAGACCATCGCACCCTGCGGACCACCAGTCTTGCTGACGCGTACATGAGCAGAATGATCAAGGTTAATGATCCAAAATCCAGCGCAGGAGGATCATCTCCAGACAGCGAGAGGGCCAAGTCACCAATCAGAACAGAAACGGTAAGTCTGATTATAAGGCAACACCAACATATAAACTAGCAAAATGTACATTCTTCCTGAAAATTCACTGCCTAACTTACAATAAAAGTTCTTAATCGGCATGTATGATATTATGAAGAACGTTGAACATCAATGGAACCTTTCAAAGCCACAAAATGTTCTTTAGAATGGAAAAACGGTTTACAGTCAACATTTGAAGTGGATCCAAACCTTTCATAAAAGTTGTCCTAAAACCAAAACAATATCAATTCTTGTCTTAGGACAACTTTTTTTGATCCATTTCAAATGTTGACTACTGTAGATTTTCAAAATGTTCTTCACACTTCACTAAAGTTCACTAAAAAGTTATTTGTTGAACCAAAACTCGTTCTTCTATGGCATCGCTGTGAAAAAAACCCTTTTGAAACCTTTATTTTCATGAGTGTAAGCTGGGTCCAAGCTGGTTTAGGAAGCTATTAGGCACTTTTATTCTGGTCTACTTGCTGATAAACTAAAATAAAACCAGTTTGAATCAACTGGGACCAGCATCTTAGGCTGGTTAGGATGGGTTTCTCAGCAGGGATAAAGGAAGAATAGCCCTGATCTGAGTGATAATGTAGGCCTCAGAGACGGATGTTCTTTTTAGTACATGACACACTCTAATTTTCCCAGTCACCCTGTTGACTGTGAGAACCAAACAAACGTCTTTGTTTTGAAAATTGAGATCAATATCTCTCTTCCAGTTCTTTGTTTAGGCAATATCTTCTTCTCCCCTCCCTCAGCCCCCTCTTCTCTCTTCGTATCTCTCTTTGCTCCCTCCTCACGTCTCACTCTTTCTCCCTATATTCCCTTTTCATTGAACTGTTGTATTATAAGCAGACACAGTGGAGCTGAAAAGCAACAAACACAATGAGAGCCTTTTCCTTGCCTCTCTTCCTGTCTCTTTTCCTAGTCGTGCACACACTCTTCGCTCTGTCTTTGTGGGAAACGCACTTTTGTGTTCGCGTACACACACACCCTTGCTCACAAATACGCGAAGAATACAATGCATACATAACACAATGGCTCCATCCCATTCTTTCAGTCCATGGTGAAGGCAGTGTTTGAAGAATTATGTCACCTGATACATTGACTGTATCCTCTCCCATTTACGGACATCCCCTCCAGCTAC
Source organism: Labeo rohita (assembly GCF_022985175.1). Lineage (NCBI taxonomy): Eukaryota > Metazoa > Chordata > Actinopteri > Cypriniformes > Cyprinidae > Labeo > Labeo rohita. The sequence continues at coordinate 20,687,782 of NC_066884.1, read as the reverse complement.
ACTTTGAACATAATACCACAGAAATCAGAATCTCATGAGGTCACACACACACAAAAAAATCACGTCCAGAGGGAGAATCAGAGAAAGAAAGGGGAAAGATGGGATGAAGAATAAGCATGAGCTCTTCAGCTAAAGGAACACTGATTTTTCAACTATGAGATGGAACAAAGAATTCCACCCAGAAAGATGTAATTTAACTCCAGGCTTTGACTAAATGCGCTTTTTAACTGGGTTTGCACCATTGCTGAAGATTACAGAATATTGTAAGTTCATGTAAAGTTAAGATCAATCAGTAGCACTTTTGGCATGACATTGATCACTTTGATATGTAATTTAAGAGAATATAGTTTACCAAAAAATGAAAATTCCATCATTAATTACTCACCCTCATGTCATTCCAAACCCATAAGATCTGCATTCAGCTTCAGAACACAAATAGTATATTTTTAATGAAATCTGAGAGCTTTCTGACCCTGCATAGACAGCAACGCAACAGACACTTTCGATGCACATCGAAGACTGACAGGGATGAAAAAAAAAAGTTAAATAAAGTCATTATATTCATTATCTTTGCACACAAAAAGTATTCTCATAGCTTCATAAAATTAAGGTTGAACCACTGATGTCAAATTAACTAGTTGAGGTCAAAAGTTTACATTCCCCTTTCAGAATCTGCAAAATGTAAATTATTTTACTAAAATAAGAGGAATCATACAAAATGCATGTTACTGTTTATTTAGTACTGACCTGAATAAGATATTTCACATAAAAGATATACATATAGTCCACAAGAGAAAATAATAGTTGAATTTATAAAAATTATCCAGTTCAAAAGCTTACATCCCCTTGATTCTTAATACTGTGTTCTTACTTGAATGATCCACAGTGGTGTCTTTTTGTTTAGTGATAGTTGTTCATGAGTCCCTTGTTTGTCCTGAACAGTTAAACTGCCCACTGTTCTACAGAAAAATCCTTCAGGTCCCACAAATTCTTTGGTTTTCCAGCATTTTCGTGTATTTGAACCCTTTCCCGCAATAATTGTATGATTTTGAGATTCATCTTTTCACACTGAGGACAAGTGAGGGACTCATATGCAACTATTACAGAAGGTTCAAACACTTACTGATGCTCCAGAAGGAAAAACGATGCATTAAGAGCCGGGGGGTGAAAACTTTTGAACCGAATGGAGATGTGTACATTTTTCTTATTTTGCCTAAATATCTTCTTTTTTTTTCATTAGTACTGGCCTTTAGAGGCTACAAAAGATAGTTACAGGTTTCCAAGAAGACAAAATAAGTTAAATTTACCTTGATCTTCAAATTCAAAAAGTCTTCACCCCCTGGCTCTTAATGCTTAGTTTTTCCTTCTGGAGCATCAGTGAGCATTTGAACCTTCTGTAATAGTTGCATATGAGTCCCCATTGTTCTCAGATGGATCTCAAAGTCATACAGCCATTGTTGGAAAGGGTTTAAACACACAAAAATGCTGAAAAACCAAATAATTTGTGGGACCTGAAGGATTTTTTTTCTGGGACAGTTCAACTGTTCAGGACAAACAAGGGACTCATTAACAACTATCACTAAACAAAAGAAACACAGCTGTGAATCATTCACAGTATTAAGAATGAAGGGGATGTAAACTTTTGACCTCAACTGTATTTTAACAATGTCCTTATTACCTTTCTGGACCTTGAACATAGTAGTTGCGTTGCTGTCCATCCAAGGTCAGGAAGCTTTTGGATTTCATCAAAAATATCTTACTTTGTGTTCTGAAGATGAACAAAGGTCGTAGGGGTTTGGAACAACATGAGGATGAGTAATTAATGACATAATTTCATTTTTGGGTAACCTAACCTTTTAAATACTCATTGTTACTCACTATCATAATAGTATAGTCTCAAGCATGTTAACATTTTTTTTAGTGTGAAACATTGCTTACTAACTTTTTCAGTATAATAATATCAGTATAATAAAAATTAAGAGAACAAATTTATAGCTCAAATAATATATAGAATATAATATTCTCCATAAATTGCCCATCTTTAACTATATTGCAAAAAAAAAAAAAACTGTTTCTGTGTCTGTTTTTAAAACAAACAAACAAAAAAAAAAAAAAAAGGGACGAGTCAAAATAAATTAGTGTGTTAATCAACATTATGCTACAAATGCTTTTGGCTGAGCTGAATTTATACTTAACTCAGAATATTTCTTTACTTTTAAGGGTGTAGACGTAAACACAAATCAATGATACTTCTTTCTATTCTTCTTTTCTTCTCCCTCGTAATAGATCATCCTGGAGGATTATGCTGACCCATTTGATGCTGAGAAAACGAGGGAACAGAGAGAGGCTGAAAGAGAAGGAGAGAATGATGGTTACATGGAACCTTATGATGCCCAGCTCATTATTACAGGTACACCACCTCTTCTCTCTTTACTTCTCTTTCTTTTAATTCAAAACATTTCTCATACGCAGCGTTTGGCAGCATAGCGAGTAGATTTTCAGGGATTTGACGGGTATGAAAAATCACGGCTCCCCTCTATGGTGGTTTCCACGGTGACAGTGTTGTGCTGGGACAATGGGTGTAGTTTCCTCTTTCTGCTTCCTGTTTCCTGTCTGTGTTTCCTTTGCCCCATTCTATGGACAGGAAGTTGACCCCTGCCGTCCCCCCAGTAAGCCTGGCTATGTGAGAAAGACCCCCCCAACACTCCTCACTCCCTCCCAATCACTTCCCAGAACTCAGGAAGTGGCCGGCTAAGCCAGCCAATCACAGACTCGCTCTGACTTTCCCCTGGTATGACCATTGTTTTCTCACACAATAGGCCAGACACAAAGTGACAGCAAAGAAACAGTGAGTGAAGGGAGAACGATGGAGCTCCAGGCAGTGTTTTGTTGACGCTGAACTTTAAATTCTGAAGAATGAATAGGTGCATAAGTACATGGAGTTTGAGATTAAAGTAAAATGCACTAAACTGAAAATGAAGTGTTATATAATTATGAGTGAGAACGATAAAAAAAGCTACTTCTTTTTTTTCCAGAAGAAGTTTTTTTTTTCTTTAAAAAGTCTATATACGAGATATGTTTTATGTTGTATATTATGGTTTTGTTTTTTCTCTTTTTCATATTTTAACATTTATCCAAATTGTTTACATGTTAAAAACATTTACATATAAAATCTCAACTTAGAACCGAATAGTTAGCGAGAACACAAAGGCAAATTACTACAAAAACTTTTTTTATGTTAAGTTGATGTAAATGCTTTTGAAAAAATTTTAAGCTTTACGTTTGTTGCTTTTATGTCCTTACAAAAATTATCCATAAACACTGTAAGTGCCTCATTATAGACTTGATTTCAATGTTTTTGTAGTCAAATTTATATTTTCAAATACTGGTCTTGGTTTTTTGTTCCTCTGCCTGTTTATGATTACAAAGACTTTTGTAAGACTGATTAGTCTTGGTACAGTTGAGGTCAAAAGTTTGCATCCCCCTTTCAGAATCATTAAAAATGTTAATTATTTTACCAAAATAAGAGGGATCATACAAAATGCATGTTATTGTTTATTTAGTACCAACCTGAGTAAGATATTTAACATAAAAGACATTTACATATAGTCCACACAAGAAAATAATAGTTGAATTGATAAAAAATTACCCGGTTCAAAAGTTTACATCCTCTTGATTCATAATACTGTGTTCCATCTTTTCACACTGAGGACAACTGAGGGACTCATATGCAACTATTACAGAAGATTCAAACGCTCACTGATGCTTCAGAAGAAAACACAATGCATTAAGAGCCGGGGGGTGAAAACTTTATGAATGTGAAATTCAGGGTAAATTTAACTTAATTTGTCCTCTGGGAAACATGTAACTATCTTCCGTAGCCTCTGAAGGGCAGTACTAAGTGAAAAAAATATGTTTAGGCAAAATAAGAAAAATGTACATATCTCCATTGTTCAAAAGTTTTCACCCCCCGGCTCTTAATGCATGTTTTTTTCCTTCTGAAGCATCAGTGAGCATTTGAATCTTATGTAGTAGTTGCATATGGGTCCCTCAGTTGTCCTCAGTGTGAAAAGATGGATCTCAAAATCATTCAGTCATTGATGGAAAGGGTTCAAATACACAAAAATGCTGGAAAATCAAAGAATTTGTGGGACCTGAAGGATTTTCTGTAGAACAGCGGACAGTTTAACTGTTCAGGGCAAACAAGAGACTCATGAACAACTATCACGAAACAAAAAACGCAGCTGTGGATCACTGAGGTAACAACACAGTATTAAGAATTAAGGGATGTAAACTTTTGAACTGGGTCATTTTTATAAATTAAACTATTATTTTGTCTTGTGAACTATACGTAAACATCTTTTACGTGAAATATCTTTTTCAGGTCAGTACTAAACTTAACATTTTTAATGATTCTGAAAGTGGGATGCAAACTTTTGACCTCAACTGTATTTGTTGGTATACTACAGATTCAGCTTTGGCTTAGTCATTATTTCCTGTGGTTTCATTCACTTTTAAGGTGATCTCAAACAATAGTTGATTCATAGATTAAGCTTCTATGTAGTTGCTTTTTCAACAGTTATACAGTGATTTATTAGGAAAGTGTCAGGGGAAATTCACTTGTTGTAACTGACACCAGTGCCACTAGGCCTAACACATTTTCAATCTAAATTATTTAAATCACTATGAATTATGTTAAATAAGTATTTAACAAGTATTGCAATGTTTAACACACTGGATAAAAAAGGCGAGAAAGAGAGAACTCATTAATGTTGACAGCTTGTGATGCATCTTTAGCACATGGGCTATTTACTTGTAAATGAAGCATCTGGATATGCATATTAGGTAGTGATTTCTAGGGACAAGTAGGGCCATCTTTTTTCACTTTCAGAGAAACTGAAAGCAATTAATTCAGTCCTACTTAATGATAAATTTGGAAAAAGTTGGCAGTGGTTGGCTGCTCAGCGTCTTAAAAGCAAAGTCCATTACAGAATGTTATATTATTACGGTTTTGAAATATGAGAATATATGAAAGATGATAAATGTGAGACTAAATATGCAGTCATATTTACTGTTGTTCTGCAAATTTTTTGCAAAATCTAGTCAATGGGAATCCAGGCATTTCAAACATTTCCCCACACAGATTTCACAATGAATTCAAGCTGGTCATGTAAATTTGTATTGACCAAAAGAAATCTGCTCTGTTTGAAAGTGACTTTTGTGTGATCTTTGCTTTATACACTATAGACATCAGAAAATTAACCTTGCTCATTCTTATCACATGAAATCTGTTTTGGAAAGAGTTCTGATCCCACATGTAAATTTGTGCCCTTATGCAGAAATTCGCCGACGAGGCTCGAAGGACCTGCTGAAAGTGTGTGTAGTGTTGAACGGAGGAGAGAGCGAAGGGTCTGGACCCCCACAGATCTATGATGTCCCATATGAGGAGGTTCTGGAGGGAATTCCCTTGACCCGACCTGAGTCCGACTCCAGACCACCAGCAGAGTATGAGCTACCTTGGGAGTGGAAGAAGGAGCAAATTGTTAGAGCACTGTCAGGTAACATCCTTCCCATCCATATTTGAAGCATTCCTGCTACAGAAAACACAGTATAATGGGGAAAAACTATTAAATAGTCATTTAAAAGTCAGTTTTGTTTTAATGACATGTTATTGAGGTACTTATGATGTAGCAGTTGTTAGAAACATTTGGGATAGTGGTGGGGGGTTATTATTACCAGATACCATAATAAAAACTGTGGTGGTTGATGTTTCTTTTTGTATACAGCTCAGTTTGATGGAGTAGACCGCATGTCGAAGGAAGAGTCAGGTTCTCCTACTGTGAAACAGCAGACACTGAGACATAAGAGCTGGACCCCAAAAACCCTTCGACCGAATCCCCCGTCCCCAACGTCCCCTTCATCTCCCAGCACCACCCCAGACAGTGAGACACCAATAGTTGATCCCACCCTGCCCCTGGAGAAACAAAGGTATGTGTTTTGTGTCTTAAAAACATAGTGATTTTATGTGGATTACCTGAAACTCAAAAATGAAATGGTGAAAATAAAACTGGAATGAGAATATGTGTGCTAAAATAAGTAACAGCTGTGACATGAAAAACATGATCACCTAGTTACTGTGTATATTAGCACTTATAATAGAGACCAACTTAACTTTAGTTTACATGTCAGGCACTATATCTTCAGGAAGAATGTCAAAACTTTGTGAATTTGCACAATAACAATGTTCTCATGAAAATTTGCACATATAAATTATTATTTTATATGTTATTGTTATGAATTATTTCTGAGAAATTATTGAAGAGACTGCAGTCCATTACAGGAAAAAACACTTACAGTTTTTTTCCATTACTGGAAAAAATTTCATTTTAGAATATATTTAACTTGTAATAACATTTCACAATATTACTGTTCCCCTTCAAGGGAACTTGCACTGTGTCCCTATAGTGTTCACTAGAGGACGCAGTGTCTCATTCCCTCTTTAGGGAACTATGGTTACATGCGAAACCTGAGATGTTCCCCTTTCAAGTGAACTCGCACTGCATCCCCATAGTGTCCACTAAAGAACACAGTGTCTCATTCCCTTTCAGTTGCATGCAGAACCCAAAACTTTCCCCTTCAAGGGAACTCGCACTGCGTCCTCATAGTGTCCACTAGAGGATGCAATGTCTCATTCCCTCTCTGGGAACTATGGTTACATGCGAAACCTGAGATGTTCCCCTTTCAAGTGAACTTGCACTGCATCCCCATAGTGTCCACTAAAGAACACAGTGTCTCATTCCCTTTCAGTGAACCATGGTTGCATATGTAACTGAGACATTCCTAAGATGTTCCCAAGACGTTCTTCTTCAAGTGAACTCACACTGTGTCCCAATAGTGTCCACTAGAGAACACAGTGTCTCGTTCCCTCTCAGGAAACCATGGTTGCATGCATAACCAGACACTCCCCTTTAAGGGAACTTGGACTGGGTCCTGATAGTATCCACTAGAGGACACAGCGTCTCATTCCCTGTCAGGGAACCATGGTTACATGGTTACATTCCCCTTCAAGGGAACTTGCATTACGTCCTCTAGTGGACACATGGTTACATGCATAACCCAAGACATTCCCCTTCAAGGGAACTCGCACTGTGTCCCCATAGTGTCCACTAGAGGACACAATGTCTTATTTCTTCTTGGGAAACCATGTTTACATGGTTGCATTCCTCTTCAAGAGAACTTGCACTACGTCCTCTAGTGGACACTATAGGGATGCAGTGTCTCGTTCCCTCTCGGGAACCATGGTTACATGCATAACCCAAGATGTTCCTATTCAAGGGAACTTGCACTATGTCCCTATAGTGTTCACTAGAGGACGCAGTGTCTCGTTCCCTCTCTGGGGAACCATGGTTACATGCATAACCTGAGATATTCCCATTCAAGGGAACTCACACTACATCCTCTAGTGCAGTGGTTCTCAATCCTATTACTGGGCCCCCCCTGCTCTGCACATTTTGCATGTCTCCCTTATTTAATACACCTCAGTTCAGTTCATGGATCTCTCTCCTAATGAGCTAATGATCTCAATCAGGTGTGTTAAATGAGGGAGACATGCAAATGTGCAGAGAAGGGGACCCCTAGGACCAGGATTGAGAACCACTGCTTTAGTGGATACTATAGGGACGCAGGTTCACGTTCTCTCTCGGGGAACTATGATTAAATGCGTAACCCGAGATGTTTTTTTTTACTGTATTTTCTTTTTTTTTATTATTATTATGGCTGTTTTCATGCTTCACAAAGTGCATGCACAGCCTCACATACTCAAAAGTGAATATTGTCATCATTTTCTAACCTTCATGTCATTTCAAACACATATCAACGTTTCAAAAACTTCTGTGGAACATGAAAGAAGATATTTTGAAAAATGTTTTTGTCCATTCAGTGTTTTGACCCCATTGACAAAACCACTGAGAATTTTTTTCCAAATGTCTTCATTTTAGTTTTAGTTTGAAAATGTTGCTTTAACACTTAAAATGTATTATTCACCCAATCTATCCATTTGTACAGTTCTCAATGCCTCCTAAATCTTTTCTTATACATTCTCTACCTTCTCTAATCATATTACATAATCGTACCGTGTAGAAGTAAGAATCTCCTCCTCTTTTCTCCCCCTCTCTGCCTCTCTCTTCAGCTGGTATCATGGCAGTGTGAGTCGTCAGGAGGCGGAGGCTCAGCTGCAGCACTGTAGGGAGGCCAGCTTCCTGGTGCGAGACAGCGAATCAGCTACCAGCAAATACTCCATCGCCCTCAAGTAAGTGCATGCTTGTGTAACTCTGAAATCAAGAGATCAAGAGTTAGCAGTCCTGAAAAGCTGACATAGATGATATAAGATCCTTATTTCCCTCTCTCGACAGGACGAGTCAAGGATGTGTGCACATCATCGTAGCGCAGACTAAAGAGTGCGGCTACACGCTGGAAAAGAGCAGCTGTGTGTTCCCAAGCATCCCAGAAGTGGTGCACCACTACTGTACCCAGCGCCTACCTTTCACCGGGGCAGAACACATGACCCTACAGCACCCTGTGTCACGCACACACTAAACACACACACACATGCTGAACTTATACATATTCACAGCGTTCTCTGGTGCAAAGATGTGAATTTACAATACCGTGGTGCCTGCCAATCACATGCCATTAAAGCACAGCTTAAAACTCTTGTATGTATGTAGATGTGTGCATGGAGTAAGTGGAATTTTTATATATATTTGTGTTTTCGCCCCACATATGATACTAGAAAGACCAAAGGAGGAAACAGATTTCAGAAACTGTAGTTTAAACGTGACAGTTTACATAATGCGTATCTGTTGCACACTATTGTTTTGTTATTTCCTCATCTTTTGTTTGAGTGCGCTGGCACTACAGCCTCATAAATTCATTCCCAATCATGTTACCGATCTAATTTTGTGCCTGAAGGAGTGAATTACTTCTAAACTCCCCCTGCTGGCATCAGCAGCAAACTGCAAATTTCTCTTGAGAGACGCAAATTTTACTCCCTTCTACAATGACTGTGCATTTAAGTGGGCAGAATCTGCACAGCTGATATTTTTCCGTAGCGTAGATTTAGTTTAAAGTTATAGCTGAATTCTCATATTATTTTATCCTTTGAGAAAAAAAGAAACACTTCACCACACCTTGGCAGTTCCTGGATAGCTGAGGTTAGATCGTTAGTTCGGATCAATACAGCAAATTGAAGCTGGCTCGTTCATCAGATAAATGAGTCATTGCCGCTGATTGGCTAATGTTCTTGTCTGTACGTGATAAAACTTTGTATTGATTGGTTTGAGTTTGGGAATAGCGGGATGTCGAACGGATTTACTGACCGTGCAGTCATGCTTGGATTCATGGCGTACCGAATGTGGCATCACTCTTTTGGTGATGGGAAGTTGTGTTTAAATGTATGTCTGTTTGTTTAAAGGTAACAGGTTCCATTTTTAATCTTAAAGGATGGTAAATTAGATTTTTGTTCAATCTAGATGAGAGACATGTGATGGAAAAAAAGCATGTTCACTGAAGATTTTGCCTTTGTACAATGTAAGACTGTGCAAAGCCTGAAATAAAGCAGATAATGCTAAATTTGTTAAATTTCTCAGTCTCTTTCACATTCACACATAAAAAGTTCCTGAAGAAATGTAACATACAGTTTAATACACCTTGCAGATAAAAAATGTTTACATATAGTCCACAAGAGAAAATAATAGTGGAATTTATAGAAATTACTCTGTTCAAAAGTTTACATATGCTTGATTCTTATAACCGTGTTTTTACCTGAATGATCCACAGCTGTGTTTTTTTGTTTAGTGATAGTTGTTCATAACTGCCTGCTGTTCTTCAGAAAAATCCTTCAGGTCCCACAAATTCTTTGGTTTTTCTGCATTTTTGTGTATTTGAACCCTTTCCAGCAATAACTGTATGATTTTGAGATCCATCTTTCCACACTGAGGACAACTGAGGGACTCACATGCAACTAGTACAGAATTTAAATGCTCACTGATGCTTCAGAAGGAGAAACAATGCATTAAGAGCCGGGGGGACATTGAATTTGAAGATCAGGGTAAATTTTACTTGTCTTGTCTTCTGGGGAACATGTAAGTATCTTCTTTATCTTCTGAAGGGCAGTAATAAATGAAAAAAAAAAAAAAGACATTTAGGCAAAATAAGAAAAATGTACACATCCTCATTTCGTTCAAAAGTTTTCACCCCCTGGCTCTTAATGCGTCATCTTTCCTTCTGGAGCATCAGTGAGTGTTTGAACCTTCTGTAATAGTTGCTCAGTTGTCCTCAGTGTGAAATGATGGATCTCAAAATCATACAGTCATTGTTGGAAAGGGTTCAAATACACAAAAATGGTGAAAAAACAAGGAATTTGTGGGACCTGAAAAGATTTTCTGAAGAACAGCAAGCGGTTCAACTGTTCAGGACAAACAAGGGACTCATGAACAACTATCACTAAACAAACAAACAAAAAAAAAACACTGTGGATCATTCAGGTAACAACACAGTATTAAGAATCAAGTATATGTAAACTTTTTAACAGGGTAATTTTTAAAAAAAAACAATTATTTTCTCTTGTGGGCTACGTGTAAACGTCTTTTATGTGAAATATCTTATTCAGGTCAGTACTGGATAAAAAAATAACATGCATTTTTTTATATCATCCCTCTTATTATGGTAAAATAATTAACATTTTGCAGATTCTGCAAGGTGTATGTAAACTTTTGAACTGTTTTAAAACCACAACAGATCTGTTGTGCTTAAGCTATAAGCATACACTCTTAGAAAAAAAGGTACAAAACCTGTCACATATAACATTTATACACAACATTTACAAATTACCATACAAAAGTTTGGCATCAGTACTTTTTTTAAAAGAAATTAATACTTTTATTAAGGGGAGACACATAAATTAATCAACTGTGACAGTAAAAACTTTCATAGTGTTACATAAATCATTAGTAAAAGGATCTTATGATATCATGCACTAAGAATCATCAGAGGTTTACATCATCAGAGGTTTAAGTGATTCCCAGCACTTATTAAACATTGCCAGGGCATCTCAAAATTCAAGGGAAAAACCACATAAGTAATAAATAATAGTATTAAGTAAATAAATCAAATAATAGGACTAATGCATGAGTAAATAAGAAATTGGATACATTTTAAGAGCTCAACTGACAAAGCATAGCTTGACAATGCCATTTCCCAGGGATGACACATACTAAAATATAAACCTTGAATGCACTGTATGTACAGTACATCAGCTCTGAGAAAAACATCTGCCATATGAGCAACTATAACTGTATTTATACTCATCTGATCAGATTGAGCGTAATATTGACTGTGTGTACGTGTGAATATATTCATTGTCGCCCACCAAAATGGTTCTTGTATTTTCTATAATAGCCAACCTGTTCGGTCAAATCCTTGGAGAAATAGTGTTCTTAACGACAGCTGAAGTCAGTCAGTGTGTCAAAATCACGTAAGTTAGAGAAAGCTGCCAGCACCAAATGGCAGGAGACAGAGAGGAAAGGAGCAAAGGAGAGAGGGAGGGGTAAAGGGAGAGGGAGGGGTAGCATAAGCACTCGGGGGGGTCCCAGTCTGTAAATAATTCAACAAGAGACTGAGCACTGAAGTTTCCCTGTCAGCTCAGCTCTGCAGAGATAGAGAGAGGCAGGCCAAAAGTATACAAAACGGAGAGAGAGAGAGTGAGTGAGCACACAAAGGTGCACATAGAATATGACATCAGAAGGAAAGACAGAGAACAACGAAGGGAAGGAGTAGAAGGCTGTGAGGGAAACCATAGAGGAAGACATAGAGGAGAGAGCGGAAGTTAAAGAGAACAACAAAAATATCAGCAGGAAAGGCTGTTTTTAGAGGTGATGAATATGGTGATGGTGAAAAAAAGAGAACATTAAGCAGGCTGAAAAAAGAATGTATGTGATTCAATAGAAAGGAAAATCTGTTTTTGATCATCTGTCCCAAAATATAGCTCTATTTATATCTATCTAACTATACAATTGTTTTATTATTTTATATATGTGAATTCTATTAAATGTATTATCTCAATATATATTATATATATAATTATGCATCTATTGTACTGCAATGTCAATGTGTAATGCAATGAAAATAGGTTAAGTCCAACTGTAGTATGACACAGCTAAATCTATACAGTCTATACAGGCTATTTTATAATCAAACAATCACACCAGCATAATTTTAATCTATTCATCCTTTGACATGATGCCACTGAATTGCAGAGCTGGTGCAAACATATCCACAGATGCTTTCTTATCTGCTGCTTTCTCACCGCTGTCATTTTGTTATTGAGAGGAAAGCGCACAGCACATATTTACATATTCACCTAAACATCGCTCTCAGCAGCGAAGACTGTGTCTGGATGGTTATTAACAGTATTTTGCTGCAAAGGTATTTTCAACTTCTTTTTACACCTAAGCAAAGAATGAAAAGAACTGTAACTATTTCGTGGCACTGAGTTGCTGGCTGCAGTTTACTTAACGGCCACTGGTGTCTCTAAAAACAAAAGCTTTTAAATTCTACATATAGCCCCTTTAAAAAGATAATTTACCTAAAAATGAAAATTACCCCATGATTTACTCACCCTCAAGACATCTTAGGTGTATATGCCTTTCTTCTTTCAGACAAATACAATCGGAGTTATATTAAAAAATGTCCTGCTGCTTCCAAGTTTTATAATGGGAGTGAATGGCTGTTGAGATTTGAAAGTCCAATAAAGTAAATCCATTCATCATAAAGTACACTCTACATGGCTCCGGAGGGTTAATGAAGTCCTTCTGAAGTGAATCTTTAATATTTAAAACTTTATAAACCGTAATCTCTAGCTTTTGCTAACTGTCATACGTACATTCAAGTGGCGCTCCAGTGGATGACGTAGGATGTAGGCATAGCATAAGCTCTGGTGAGAATTTGCCAATCTCGTGAAACCAAAGTTTTGATTACAGCAAAGCAGTCTCCTCTCGGAAAGCCAACATTTTTCTTTACAAAACCTCATTTTGTACTTCTAATTCATGACCGGTATTTTGTTTTGCTCTCTCCACTTTAAAATACAGATATTTTTCTTACACAAACCCATCGATTTGCTTCAGAAGGCATTTATTAACACCCAGGAGCTGTGTGGAGGACTTTTCACAATAGATGAATGCACTTTATTGGACTCCAAAATCTCAACAGCCATTCGCTGCCATTATAAAGCTTGGAAGACCCAGGGAATCTATTAAAATAACTGTGATTGTATTCGTCTGAAAGAAGAAAGTCATATACACCTTCGGTTTGAGGGTGAGTAAATCATGGGGTTATTTTCATTTCTGGGTGAACTATCACTTAGAAATAATACATTATATAAATATGCAAATACATTACATGGTAAGGTTCGAACATGTTGCTTGTTGGCCAGATAATGATGACAAATATATATTATTATTATTACTGTTGCTTTTTAAAGATCTTTTGCACATTTGCTCTCTCCATTTTTTCCCCACACTTTGTAGTAAGTCAGAATATGGAAGACATATGCCAGGAAGCTTGAGATATCCTCAGCTCTGTGTGACTCACTGCTCGTAAAGAGCATAGCTGTACACTATGGTGTGAATAGGACATGAATACCTACGTAACAGTCAACCAGTGAGTCACCAGTGACCAAGCTTTTGCTTTCCTGCACATTAATTCCACCTCCCTGCTCTTTCTTTCCTCTCTTTCTCTCTATTAATCCATTCTCTCTTCTCTTCCCCTTTCTTGTAATGTTTCCACATCCTTCCCTCCATCTTCCTCCTCCGCCCACTTGTGTCTTCAGGGATGTAAAGCCGAGGTCATCTATAGGGATCCCCCAAGAGAAAATGCAGAAATAGACATTTTGGCCAGAGGGTGTGAGCGTACATGTAATGGAAGATAGAGATATAAACATTGTGAGTGCATGAGACGCAGAGAGAGCGAACTAGGAGACGGGGAGAGCTTGGGAGACCCCATCATCTCCCCGGAAGCGATGGTTATTTCTGGAACGCTGAGCACTGAGTTTTGACACACAGCAACTGCAGAACCACTGGTTGAAAGGCCAGAAGTGACTGACACGCAGACAAGAGCGGTTGTGATGTGGGGACAGGACTCAGTCATACGGTGATGTTACCAATGCTGACTGGTGGAGAGACGATACCCATCTTCTTGAAAAACTCACACCCAGCCACCAGTTCCCCTGGGGCAAAACAAATGAAGCGTAAGTCTCCATATAGAGCGAGCTTTACTTCCTGCTGTTGGAGTAGGGTGATGCTGCTTTACAGCAGCTGGACAGTTGAGAGCATGTGTATGTGTATGAGAAGGTAAAGAGTAGTTCTGCGTAATTATGAGAAAAAGATCATATGGTAATTACCCCATGATTTACTCACCCTCAAGCCATTCTAGATATATATGATTTCCTTCTTTCAGAAGAATACAATCAGAGTTATATAAAAAAAAGTGTGCTGGCTTCTTCAAGCTTTATAATGGAAGTGAATGGCTGTTGAGATTTTGAAGTTCAATGAAGTGCATCCACTTTATGATGGATGGATGCACTTTATAAGACTTCCAAATTTCAACAGCCATTCACAGCCATTATAAAGCTTGGACAAACTTTTTACACATCAGAAAAATTGTAACTGCCTGAAACAAGAAGGTCATATACACCTAGGATGGCTAGAGGGTGAGTAAATCATGGGGTTAATTTCATTTTTGGGTAAACTATCCCTTTAATTTCAGTTAATGACTTTATGCAATTATATATATTTCCTACAGTAAATATATCAAAACTTCATTTTTGATTAGTAATATGCATTGCTAAGAACTTAATTTGGACAACTTTACCTGTCATTTTCTCAATATTTTTATATTTTGAGATTTTTAAATAGTTGTATCTCAGCCAAATATAGTCCTATCTCAACAAACTATACATAATTGGAAAGCGTATTTTTTTTATATGTGACCCTGGACCACAAAACCAGTCATAAGGGTCAATTTGTCCAAATTGAGATTTATAAATAATCCGAAAGCTGAATAAATAAGCTTTCCATTGCTATAATAGACCAATATTTGGCCGAGATACAACAATTTGAAAATCTGGAATCTGAGGGTGCAAAAAAATCAAAATATTGAGAAAATCACCTTTAAAGTTGTCAAAAGAAGTTCTTAGCAATGCATATTACTAATCGAAAATTAAGTTTTGATATATTTAAAGTAGGAATTTTACCAAATATCTTCATGGAACATGATCTTTACTTAATGTCTTAATGATTTTTGGCATTAAAACAAAAATCAATCATTTTGACCCATACAATGTATTTTTGGCTATTGCTACAAATATACCCCAGCGACTTAAGACTGGTTTTGTGGTCCTGGGTCACATATGATGTGTAAGTCCAGGGTGACATTTTAAGAAGTACCTTTAATGGAACCTTCATCATTTTTTCCTAGCATGAAAAAAAATCATTTGAACCTTTCAATAATCTGAAGAACCATTACCATCATAAAGAAATGCCTGTTTTTGGTGTTCTATAATGTTCACCAAGTAAATAAGTTTTACAATCATAAAAGCCTATATAGTTACGAACCCTATAATTATTCATTATAAATGATAAATAAACATAATTTACACCTTTCAGATAATCAACTTGCCTCTGCATTCATATGCACAATAGAAATGTCTGTGTTTGCAATTCTCCACCACTTCATGATGAGCATTTTAATGTAATAGATCTATAACTGAATCAGTTTATTGTGGAAATTGCAACTGCAATCTCAAATATTTGAAATACTTGTGCAGTCATAGGTCCTAGACAGAGAAACTGTTTTCGAATATTTTCACAGAATGTGCTGTCACTGAAAAGTAAAGGCCCTTCTGAGGCGCACTGCGAGTCTTCAGGTGGACCAAATGACCTTGTAAAGGAAACGGTAAGTGTCCTGTGAAAAAACACATTCTATGTAACCGGATGTAGTGAAGGGGAATCTGAGGTATGCCTGCCTCCCCCGCCCCTCACCTCCCCTCCCCTCCGCTGTTTCTGTCATCTCGTCGCATCTCCTCTCGCTCACCGCGATTAGTCCTTCATCTACCTGGCTGCTCAGAAAACCGTTCCCGCTCCATCGCTGGGGAGAACCACGCGTTCAGCGACCTACAACCGCTGACGTAACGATGCCAGGTACCGAATAACGTCGAGAAGAAAGAAAATATCTTTACCCATCGCGCGCGTGTCCACCTCGACAAAGTCACGCTCCGATACGCACGACTACACGCGCGCACGGGAGAGAGCAGTTCACGCTCGGCAGATGCTTCCCCGTCCTCGCTGAGATGATGGCTCTGTGGACGCTCTTCTGCATCCTCGCCATTGTGAAAAGTAAGTTATCCGCTCGCTACTCTGAGGCTTTTATCCGCGAAACCAGTAGCACGTAATGCAGGTTGGTGCGTAAGCACAGTTATGTACATGATACTGGCATAGAAAAAGCGATGTATGGAAGCAAACCGTAGCTCTTTGGAGATGGAGAGATGCTGGGCGGTCGACAGTGAATCTATGCAATCACTCTGTGGTAATATTTCATGTGTGACCTGAGTGTTAACAGATATAATATGCTCATATTTTCCTGCCGTCCTCTAAGTTGCGCACAGCGTCTGCTGTAGCGCATTAATATAGAATCACGGCGGCGGCATGTTGGCTGTTTCTCATTGTGCGCAGAAGTGCTGAGCAGCGGTTATGGCACTGTAAGCCTGAATGATAATACACATCATTATTGCAATGAGCCGCAACCGCCACAACTGCTGAGACGTGATTTTTAGAGTCTCTCTGGGGTCGCCTCTTGACGAAGATAACGTTTAATTTGTGTTTATCACTCAACATTGCCTCGCAGGAACGGATGGATAGTTGCAAAGCTTGTGTTAAATTGTTATGTTTATAAAGCGAGCTTGCAGAAATGGCTTGAAGAGTGCGTGTGGAAACATAAGGCATGGGTCTTTAACCCCCGGATGCATGCATTATTAAATCAGTACGGAAAAAGAAAGTTAAATGCCTTTTTACTTCAAAACAAGATTATAATGATTCCAACCCAGATGTTACACATCTGCCACCATGAATTTAGGGCTGTATTGTAAAGTGATCTAAGTAAATGACAATTTGTTGGAAATCAAAAAATATGCATATAATATGAATATCATAATGATTTAAGCACTCCATTTCTGATCCTGGACCACAGTCATAAGGGTCAATTTGAAATTGAAATAAGCTGAATAAATAAGCTTTCCATTGATGCATGGTTTGTTATGATAGGACAAATTTGACCATTTGACCAAGACACAATTTGAAAATCTACATATGACTGGTTTTGTGGCCAGGGTCACATTTTTTACACATATCTTTATGTCTTTAATATAAATCTCTACTGCTGTTGCTCTGTATGCACTTAATCAAATAAAATTACTTAATTAATTAATTAATTATTTTTAAATTGTAAAAAATGACATCATTGATTTATTGCAAATATTCCTAAAGATAATCACAATAGAATTAACAAGTAGATCCTATTCTTTCTTTCATTCCTTCTTTAACTGGATCTTATGGAATCAAAAAAAAATTTTTTTTTGGAAGTACTTGATAACTTTTGTTAGCCGTGTTGGTATTATGTGCCATAAATTTAAAAAAAAAAAACAAGAAAGTGGCTGTATAAACAGGACAGTCGAATGCTCAAAAGAGGATAAAAGGTAAAGGACTCCGAAATTAATAATTAGCTGAAAATGTATTCATTCTCGGGTCATTCAAGATATGAATGTTTCTTCATCAGAACAGATTTAGAGAAGTTTAGCACTGCATCAATTGCTCACCAGTGGATCCTCAGCAGTGAGTGGGTGCCGCCAGAATGAGAGTCCAAAAAGCTCATAAAAACATCACAATAATCCAGTCCATCAATTAACGTCTTGTGAAGTGAAAATATGCGTGTTTGTAATAAACAAATCCATCATTGAGGTGTTATAAATTGAAACCATTGCCAAAATATGAGTATGCCATCTATAATTATACAATCCATAATATTACCTCCAGTAAATGGATGACCTTAGGATAAGTAAATCTTTAGTAAATCTTCATTTTTGGGTGAATTATTCATTTAATGGTGAAGTAAATGTAACATCACACACTCCAGTTAAAATGAATTTAGAGGGATAAACGTAAACAATAATTATAATAATGATAACAAGTAGTCAAATTTCTAAAAAGTTACCTGATAATCTTTAACAATCCATTGTTGGTGTAATCTAATATGTAACCCTGGACCACAAAACCTCTTAAGTAGCACGGGTACAAAAATACATTGTATGGGTCAAAATTATTGATTTTTCTTTTATGCCAAAAATCATTAGGATATTAGGTAAAGATCATGTTCCATGAAGATATTTTGTAAATTTCCTACTGTAAATATATCAAAACATAATCTTTGATTAGTAAAATGCATTGCTAAGAACTTCATTTGGACAACTTTAAAGGTGATTTTCTCAATACTTTGACTTCACCCTCAGATTCCAGATTTTCAAATAGTTATGTCTCGGCCAAATATTGTCCTATCCCATACATCAATGGAAAGCTTATTTATTCAGCTTTCAGATGATTTATAAATCTCAATTTAAAAAAAAAAAATGACCCTTATGACTGGTTTTGTAGTCCAGGGTCACATAGTCTGAATTAATCAGTCATTTTAAACAATGTGTTTCATTCAAAACCAAATCAGTTAGATCTTATCACAGCTCTTTTGTCAAAATATTTTGATGATGTAATTGTAGCAGTTTCCCTGTTAGAAACATACTGACTGTACAAGAATTATAACTGAACAAGCTTATGCATGAAAGAAAAAATAAATAAATGTTCATGCACACGCACACATTGCAGGCTGTTGGAAATTGGCTTAGGTCCTCCTATTCTAAGTGTCAGACCCCAAAAGGCTAATTCAGTTAATTAACTCTGACTACAAGCAAATGAGTAAAAGAACGAGTGACCGTCAGATGTGTGGTGAAAGGGATTGTTAGGGTCAAAAAAGAGGAGGGTCCTCGCTTCACCATCCCACATCCATCACAGCCCTTTTTCTTCTTGGTATAAGCATGTTAAGATTATCTTAGCAGTATACGATGGATATACTGTAGTAGTAGTACATTAGCATAGTATATTAGACTCACTAGTGTATCATTAGGCAGTTAATGCAGCAACCCACTCAGTCATATTAAATAACCATTAACTAAAGAGGACTGAAAAGGTTGTTATGGTGATGAACAGACATGCATCCTGTTTGTGAATGATTAGGGTTACGTAATACACACAATAAGGAGTATACCAGTGGGCTGTGGCCTGTGCTCTCATTAAGTGGCGTCGAGTCAGAAGCATTGACCTGCATTACATGTTTAGCATTTGTTCAGCTAAAACACAACATTATATACTTTTGAGATCTTTTTTTGAGAAATAATCTCATATGGTAATCTCATTCTGTTCTCCTGCTTAGCTACAAGAAAAGTGAAAATGGCAGTTTAAAGTTTAAAGGGAAAGTTCACCCAAAAATATAAATTATGTTAACATTTGTGACTCTGGACCACAAAACCAGTCATAAGGGTCAATTTTTGAAACTGAGATTTACACATCATCTGAATAAATAAGATTTCCATTGATGTATGGTTTGTTATGATAGGAAAATATCTGGCCGAGATACAACTGAAAATCTGGAATCTGAGGGTGCAAAAAAATCTAAATACTGAGAAAATCACCTTTAAAGTTGTCCAAATGAATTTCTTAGCAATGCATATTGCTGATAAAAAATTAAGGTTTGATATATTTACAGTACAAAATGTACTAAATATCCTCATGGAACATGATCTTTAATTAATATCCTAGTGATCTTTGGCATAAAAGAAAAATCGATCATTTTGACCCATACAATGTATTGTTGGCTACTGCTACAAATATACCTATGCTACTTATGACTGGTTTTGTGGTCCAGGGTCACATTTATTTACTCTAATGTCATTCAAACCCATAAGACTTCATTTATCTTTAAAACACAAAAGAAGATATTTGTAACAAAACCAAAAGTAAACCTTATGAACTGAGCTGCTTCATACTTGAAGAGTGTTTTCAGAAGAGACCTGAGACTTAATATTTATAGGTGATTAAAAACCTAAACTAAATCTATTCAGCAAATAAGGCAATCATGTCTCTTCAGAAAACTTGGATAAAACTGCTCAATTCAAACAGATTTCTTTTCAAAATTGTTTTGAAGCATCAACGTTTGGTGCAGTGAATTTTAAACTGATGGACAAAAATATCAGAGGTTTTATTAAAAATATATTTATTTGTGTCAATAAATGAAAAAAGAATGAAAGTCTTATGACATGAGGGTGAGTAAATGACAGAATTTTCATTTTTGTGTGAATGATTCCTTAACAGCACTACTTTGACCACATTTTATCTAACTTATTTAGCATAGACAGATAGATAGATAGATAGATAGATAGATAGATAGATAGACAGATAGAGAGACAGACAGATAGATGATAGATGTTCTGAAATGAGGAGGCAGAGTTTTTCTTAATCAGATGTAAAATCATGTCCCAGTCACATTTTCTTGGTTAAACATTACCTATCAGAAAAAAACATAATCAATTCTATATTTTTACATTAAAAATGTTTTCGATATTCTACTTATTAAAGCCAAATGAATCTCATCGGGTTAGTGTTTTCAAGCATTTTACATTTATTCCAAAATAATAACTCAAGGCAGTAACAATTTAAACAATATATTTTATTTGTGAACTTTTGTTCTTTTTAATAGTAAGTTTAAGTCTTATTTTGACGTAACAAAGTGGTTAAATCGAAGTGTGTGAGTTATTTACTCACTTTATTAAATTAGTCTTCCAATTAACACCGAAATTAACAATTAAATTGTTAATTCAGACTGATTCGTGTACGGAACGTGCATGGATTTATAGAGGCGGGATTTATCACATGAAACAATCACAGCCGAACATAACCAGCCATATCCAATCATATCGCAATGGAGGCATTACCTCCTCTCACGTGACTTTCCTCCATTCATTCTCAATTAAAGATGCAAACTCCTGCTGTAACTTTACTTGCTGGTGTTGCTGTTGGACAAAGTTTCTTTTATACTCTTTTTTTAACATTATATTTTATAATAATCGCGTTGTTTTATTTTTGTATTTCAATTTTTTTCTCATCAAATATTTTGAGGAGGCACTACCTCCGTTGCTTCCTTGATGTTAAGCCCCTCAGGTAGATACCTGTAGATATACCTGTAATTTTACAGCTTGAAGCACATTTTGTTACCTGGCAAAGCATGTTTTGCAGCAAAAAATGCTGTACAGGCATATAGTAGGATAGGAAGGCACAGTATTCCTAGGCACCCACCCAGCCAAAATATATGGTGAATCAATATTCAGTTCCTCTCACCTCGTCCATTCTGCCCACGCATTAACTGTAATTAATGTCAGCAAGTCAGCCCTGGCTCTACTTTGCAGAACGTCTTTCTATTTGGCCTCTCTTTATCAAGGAGGAGCAGATTTGGCAGTGATTTGGACTAAATACAGCTTCGGCCTTGAGGGAGCTGTAAAAACAGACAAAGCCTGTTGTGGAGTGACTTATGGCCCACCTTTATCTCCCAGCTGATCGATGGTGGAGACACAGAGGGTCGAGCCCTCTCCACCTCCTGCATTATAGCTCTGCTACAAACTCACACCCAGGAATCAGTCTTTACAACATACCACTACATAAGCCAAAGATGAGATGGATGAATGTTTTCAAACAGAGCAGAGCACACTGACTTGTTGAGAGAAGAGACGATGATGCTGGATACGGATGGTGAAACCGGATGCAGACTTTGACGTGAAATAGTCAGGCGAGAATCAGTGGACAGCGTTTGGAGTGTTTCTTCATGAACAAGACAGATCTCAAAGCTGCGGGCTTGCATACTAATCAAATTACAAGTATGCAAACTTGCCCATGCGTGTATCACTGTCTTTGCACAGACGCATAAAGAGATGTGCATTTTGAGGGGTCAATAAAGAGCAGTGAGTGTAGGTGCGGATGGGAGGTTCACCTCCTGGTCTATTTTTAGCGTTTATTATTCACACCTCAGCACACACACACTCCTCCTCACAGAGTCTGTGTCTCTCCCTTACTTTCAGTTAAACACACTGCCTCTCAAAGGACTTTCAAGGACATTCTGGCATCTTCCTTTAGTACACGTACCCATCGCAAACCATGTCTTTGAGAATGTTTACGCACTTAAAATTTCTCCATCTAGTTCAAATTATTTAAGTTTAAGTCATCATTTACTCACCCTCATGTCGTTCCAAACCTGTATGGCTTACTTTCATACATGGAACACAATAGGGAGATTATTTTTTATCCAATTACCGTACTATGAATATGTAGCTTTTTAAGCTACAAAACGAGCACAAAGCTTTGTGAAGATGATCCATACACTTGTGCGCTGTATTCTATATCTGTTTGAAGCCATACAATAGCTGTGGTTGAGAAACAGATCAAATTAAAGTCTTTCACTGATATATTCTGTGAGCTGGTAACTTGAGAACTGCCTGAGAAATTTTATGCAGAGTAAAATTTATCCTTGTATTCAGCAAGGTCATATTAAAGGGATTAAAATGTGACAATGAAGACATTAATGTGACAAAAGATTTCAATTTCAAATAGATACAGTTCTATCATGACAACTCTCAGAAGATTTTAGCATGGTAATAGATGAGACAATGTTAATGTTTTATTCTTGGCAGAATAGATATGCTATGCTGCTGAATTGCTGCTGCAAAGCAAGTACAGGAACTTGTTACTTCCAAAACATACGCTAATACGCTTAAGAAATACTGCTGTACAGGTGGATCTGTACAGGTGGAGCTGGGGAGGTGGAGGTTTCAGAGGAACTCTGAAAGTGTGCTCCGACTTGCTTTAGTGAATTGTAACCAGGCATTTAAATGTAAAGCAGCAAGATCATTGGCTGTGTATGCAACTGAACCTTGAGTTATCAAAAGGTACCAGGTTCGGTACTTTCGGTACTGAAATTTTCCCACTCACATTTGAGTGCTGTTGAGCAGATTTTTAATCGCTGACTGGCCATAGAGTTCACGCGCTCAACAGACATGACTGTAATTGGCTGTAAATGGCCCGTTGTGCTTATGTGAGAGCGCTCGGTGAGGAGCGTGAAGCGCTTATCATTGTAGCCAATCACAGTCATGTCTGTTGAGTGTGTGAACAATGGCCAATAAGCGATGTTTAAAAATTGGATCAACAGTGGTCACATGTGAGCGGGTAATGGATGTTTTTAAAATTTCAGTACCAAAAGTACCAAATCTGGTTCCTTTTGACAACTCTAACTGAACCAATCAGCTTTTGCAAAGTAGTTTATTGTTGTGAATTTCATTGGTTTGCGTTAACAACCCATCAGCCTGCGGCATTTAGAGTTTCATGACAGAACTTGGTATTTCTCTTGAGCTTTCTATTCATAAAATAATCCTGAAAAAAAAAACATCATGGTTAGCACAACTGTTTTCAACACTGATAATAATAAATGTTCCTGGAACACCAAATTAGCATATTAGAATGATTTCTGAAGAATCATGTGACACTGAAGACTGGAGTAATGAATTCTGAAAATTGAGGTTTGCATCACAGAAATAAATTACATAAATTAAAATAGAAAACAGAGATTTAAAATTGCAATGATATTTCACAATATGATTGTTTTTACTGTATTTTTGCTCAAATAAATGCAGCCTTGGTAAGCAAAAGACAACTTTCCAACCTCAAACCTTCAAACAGTAGTGTACACTGAACACACAAACCCTATTTTGCTTTTTTCTCTCTTTCGTTTTTGCTGTTTCATGTAGATTGTGGCTTATATGTCCATATAACATGCTTACATTGCGCTCTTGTCATGTGATCTGTATGTCAGTCATGCTGGCTCAACACTTTAGCCAATCTAGATACGGCAGTGATCTCTCATTCTGGTCTGCTCTCATATCTCTGATCCACAGACCATTTCAGCAGCCAACAAATGATACTAAGGTTTTCCAATTTCACACAGATATCCAACCAGCATGTCTCGCATGCTAATCTTCTACAGCAGTTGGAATATCTGTCATAAAAGCTTATAGACCAGAGGTCTCATACTTGTACATTATACAGTACTATACATTACACTGAGCTTCTTCAGCTTTTGGTTGACGTTAAAGCAATATTGTATTTTTGTTTAACACATTTTTTCATGATTAAAGGATTAGTTCACTTCCAGAATTAAAATTTTCCTGATAATTTACTCACCCTCATGTCATCCAAGATGTTCATGTCTTTCTTTCTTCAGTCGGAATGAAAGAGGTTTTTGAGGAAAACATTCCAGGATTTTTCTCCATATAGTGGACTTCAATGGGAGCAAATGGGTTGAAGGTCCAAATTGCAGTTTCAAGGCAGCTTCAAAGGAATCTACACGATCCCAGCCGAGGAATAAGGGTCTTATTTAGCGAAACATTATATAATAAAAATATTATCATTATATAAATATTGTCATTATATAAAAAAATATATACTTTTTAACCACAAATGCTTCTTTTTGACTAGCTTTGTGTGAACTTCAAACATTACGTAATCACATTGGATTAATTCTTCACACACAGTTAGTTCTTCATCTGTGTGCTACTGTGTACTCGTTTAAAAAGGTTAGGGTAGGGTGAAAAATTCCATCTCAATTTCTCCTCAAAAACTTTTTTTTGTAAAGGGTGTTTTGTTTAACTTTCTTTGCATGTTTGGCTTTGTAAAACACGTTTCGCTACATAAGACCCTTATTCCTGAAGCTGCACTGAAACTGCAATTTGGACCTTAAAGGGGTCATCGGATGCCCATTTTCCACAAGTTGATATGATTCTTTAGGGTCTTAATGAAAAGTCTATAATATACTTTGGTTAAAAAATCTCAATGGTAGTGTAAAATAACACCCTTTTTACCCTGACAAAATTAGCTCTGCAAAAATCATCCCATTCTGGTTGAGGTTGCTTTAAATGCAAATGAGCTCTACTAGCCCCGCCCCTCTCTTCTCTCTGTGGAGTGACGAGCCTGTTTACTTTAGGCACATTTAGCCGTGTTTAGCTGTTAAACTTGCTAAATAGCACGTTATTAGGAAAGGCAATCGCAAAGATTCATAAAAAAACCCTTATACTCACTTCTTCTGTAAGTGAAGCTTGATCATGAATGATTCGCGCGAATATAGACGGATATATGTAGATCAGGAGGCGCATTCCCTTCACAAACAAATGTAATCCACTACATCTTCAGCAGCTCAGATGTAGGGAGTAAATGACGACCACTACGTTCATTATTACATCCAGCAACACAACAATTCAATCGCTCAATTCTTGTCTAACCTACATCCCTGCTTCGGCATCAAAACATGGAGGTCGGACTGTGACAGCTCATGTCAATCAACTATCGTGGGAGCAGCCTCTGTCGTTGTGACGCCACACCGACAGGCATCTTAGAATGGCTCGATTTGAAAAAGGGAATATTGTTTTTACAAATTAATTAAAAACAACTGCATGGATTTTTATCATTATAGGGTGGATGTGTACATACACTATCAACACACATTAATGTTCAAACAACATGTAAAAGTGAACTTAGCATCTGATGACCCCTTTAAACCTGTTGGTTCCCATTGAAGTCCATCATATGGAGAAAAGTCCTGAAATGTTTTTTATAAAAATCTTAACTTCTTTTGAACGTAAGAAAACAAGAAATGAATGGGGGTGAGTAAATTATCAGAAATTTTTTTATTCTGGAAGTGAACTAATCCTTTAAAAAAGAAAACATGAATTGCCGTATGTGGCAAGTGAGGTAAACAGCACAGAAATATGATTCAGCAAAGACCTTATGAATATTCGTAACTCATTACCTTATTTATTCTGTGTTGACCTTTTGTTCATTATATTCTGTCATCAGGCAAAAACACATGCCCAGATTATTTGTAGAGAAAGATGAACTCACCCTTCTGTTCTAGAGAAATTTCCTGAGGGACAGAAAGAGAAAGCAAGCAAGTAATGTGGAGAGAAAAACAGGGGTTTTAACCTTTAGCTTTTTGGATGGCGTGGTGAAAGGCTTTTATGAACAGTAAAGCTTTGTAATTTATTTTATGACGAACAACATAAAAACACCTATGTAGAGTAATTAAAGTATATGAGATCTGTATATTCATCAAATTCACTTAATGTATTCAAGGTAAAATCGATTTGAATAAGAAATATAACGAACCACTAGGACAACTGGGACTCAATGGTCAGGTGTATTAATTTCTGATGAGCTGCTGTTTTTAATCCAGATGTGCCCATGTGTTGCCAAGCCAATGTTCATTTTAGATGAGCGCAAACAAGCTCAGACAAGCCATTCCAAATCAGCCAGACATAAACCTGCCAACACAAGCTGGACTAATTGTAAACACTCAATTTTCAGATCCATTTTGTGTCTGTGGAGCATATAGTGACGGTACAGAAGAAAGCCAGACCCAGAAGCAGCAGACAATGTATGAAGGGAAGTATAACAATAAAACAGGTTCAGAGTGCTATCGATCCTTTTACAGCACATTTAAAGAGGGCACTGTACGTTCAAAGCTGAATGAGAGTGTTGTTGAACTGCTTAAAGGCTGATCTTCTGTTCCAAGGCTTTGCCTTTAGAACACAGAGATAAGCACAAATGCTGATTACAATATTTCAAGCATTTCAGCAATGCTCATGCAGTTTTATTGCAAAGAGTAAAAGAACAGTCTACATATGTAATGATTCTTACTACAAAAGATGATTTTGAGGAGCAAATTCTAATTTAAATAAAAAAGTGACATCAAAATCATATGCTGGAGGTAGAATTTTGGGACATATTGTCAGGCAGGATTATCCTGTAAAGAAGACAATGTCAGCCAGATGAGCTTATGAAGTCGACTCCTCTCACGTCCTTGTGGAATGGATGCGGTATGTGTGATGCAATGCGATGTGCGGTAACACAATAGCTTTCTATGGCCAGCAATTTGTTTGGCCCGTCTTTGGAAGCTTTCACCGTTATGAGTGCTCAGATCAATACCATCAGCTCTAAGCATCTGTCTGAAACGCATCGTCCTATTCCTCCTAAATCGACTTCTCTCTTTCTTCTCTCCAAAGGCATGTACTGCAGAAACACAGCGAATATATATAGCACAAATATGTATATAACAGGCTGAATGGAGAGACATATTTTGTGCAAAGGATATTTATCAGCTATTCACAGCTGAATGTACTGTATGAACATTCAAGCTTTTTTGTATGTTGTTGGCAGTGGAATGTACTCTTTGACATCTCTAGATAGTAACAAATATATTCCTATTTAATGTCATTTATTGAAATACTATCTATTTGCATGTGCATAAGTGAATGTGTATATATGAACTAGTCTCAGCCAGGCTATACGTCTGATGCATAAGGCACACTTAGCTGGAAACACTTTAGGAGTTTTGAAGTCATCACCGGATTGGTTAGATTATACAGGATTTCCAGGAAACGCGTGTGTCGCATTCTTTAACGTTCTGCCTGGAAACAAAAATGCAGTGGTGCTAAGCCCCCTCAGGGAAGAAGAAACCCGCCATGTTTACAACTGTGACAACGAGCGCCTATTAGGATCAACTACATGCTGGATTTTCGAAAGTATGTGAAAATTTTAAGGGGGTCATCAGGATGCAAACTTCACTTTTACATGTTGTTTGAACATTAATGTGTGTTGGCAGTGTATGTACAAATCTACCCTATAATGATAAAAACCTATGCAGTGGTTTTTAATTAATCTGTAAAAATAATATCCCCTTTTTCAAATCGATCCATTCTCAGATGCCTGTTGGTGTGCCGTCACACTGACAGGTGTCGCTCCCTCGATAGTTGATTGACATGAGCGTCTTACCTCAGATCAGCTGTAACAGTCCGACCTCCACTGTTTCGATGCCGAAGGAGGGATGTAAGTTAGACAAGAATATCTCAGATTGAGCGATTGAAGTGTTGTGTTGCTGGATGTAATAATGAACATAGTGGTCGTCATTTACTCCCGACATCTGAGCCGCTGAAGATGCAGTGGATTACTTTTGTTTGTGAAGGAAATGCGCCTCCCGATCTACATAAATGCGTCTATGTTTGCGCAAATCATTCGTGCAATCACCTTTCCTAATAATGTGCTAGTTAGCAAGTTTTGTGGCTAATAGGGTTGTGACGATGAGGAAATTTCCCCACCGGTTAATCGACATGTGACAACACCGGTAATACCGGTATCACCGTGGGGGTGGGGGTTTCCTCTTTTCCTCTTTTTTTCTGCGTTTAAATAGCCTAAAATGCGTGCGTATTATACTTTCACTCTCAGTTTTGCGGGAATTGGCAATTCGGCGTCAATTGTTTGAATGGACGACAACGAAAGTACAAAAAAAAAAAAAAAAAAAAAAATCACTGATATTAAACAGAACTTTTATTAACATAACGAAAAAAAAACACAACGCCATTCTCTTTCTGTAAATACGACTTCTCTTGTTCTCCTCACGTGATAAATGAAATATGACGCAATGTTTTTATGTTTTTAATTATAGTGCATGCTCTTGTCTTAAGTAAATTATTTAGAATTATATTTTCCATTTAATTCAAATAAATATTTAATAAAAAAACGAATACTTAAAAAAAAAAAAAAAAAAAATGTGGGGACGGTGTCACGGTGGAAAAGTGATGTCACCGGTGTTGTGTCTTAAAACCGGTAAAACCGCCAACACCGTCTATCGTGGCAAGCCTAGTGGCTAAACGTGCTAAATGCGGCTAAAGTAAACAATCTTTCAGAGCAGCATGTCACTCCACAGAGAGTAGAGAGGGGCAGGCGAGCAGAGCTCATTTGCATTTAAAGGAACAATCCCTCAGAATGGGATGATTTTTGTAGAGCTCATTTTGACAAGGTAAAAAGGGTGTTGTTTTCCACAACCATTGAGAATTTTTAACCCTAAAGAATCATATCAACTTGTGGAAAATGGGCATCCGATGACCCCTTTAAAGTTTGCTTTAAAATTTGAGTTTTACACACCGTTTGTTGTGCCGACATTTTCACGCCCCTAAACATGACATGGCACAAAACGAAACATGATTGGTTGCTTTACCTGTCAGTCATACGTCCTCTTGGGCAGCCAAATTTCCCAGACCTTCTGCCCCAAGTCTGAAGGGGTGGCTATGCGAAACTATATATGTTTCAAATGAAAATTCTGTCATTAATTACTCACCCTCATGTCATTCTAAACCTGTAAGACCTTCATTCAACTTTGAAACACAAAAGATATATTTATGACATCCGAGAGCTTTCTGACCCTCCATAGACAAGCTACGAGGATACATTTTGTGTGCAAAGAAAAAAAAAAATCACTTTAAGGTCAGAAAGCTCTCGTATTTCATCTTACAGGTTTGGAACGACACAAGGGTGAGTAATTAATGGTGAACCTTTAAGGAAAAGTAAAAGATATCAAAATTGCCCCTTGTCTCCCCTACAATATTTTTCTCTACGCAAGCCAATGCGCAAGGAATCATTATAAGCACTTATAGAGAGCTGGAAAAGACAGCATCCCACTGCCTGGCTTTATATAGCACAGCAAACACAGAGAGAGAGAGGATCAAAGAAGAAAGAGAAAACATGCTGATTTATTAAAATACCTTCTGCCTCAACACAACCCCGCACAACATTGTCTTAAAGAGGGAGAGAGAGGAAAAGGATGGATGGACTGAAAGAAAAGATAATGGAGGATGATAGGAGGAAAGAGAGAAAAGGAAATGAGAATAGTCATTGCAGCATTTGCTGAACATTAACAGTCATTTCAAAACCATGGACATAAATGAGCTAGTCCTCTGTTTGCTGTATAATGCTTGATGGTGGAACATTGATGGAGGGATTTGTTCCTATTTAGATGCAGCTGGGATCATAAATCATCCCAAAGATATTCAGTTGGGTACTTATGCAGCACATTCTGATGAGCCTTTTCTATACAGACCTTGCATTGTACATTATGATTCATGAGCAGAAAAGGTATGCCCAGTTCTTCTGGGTGAAACTTAAATGGCTGTATGCTTGATTTTATATATATAAACGTAAAGAAAAATTGTCTAATGTCGTGACCCCATTAAGACGGAAGCAATAAAAGAAGGGAAACTGAGCAGAAAAGGGATACTGCATTTAAACACAGACAGAGAAATTTAGAGGGCTGAATGTGCAGGTGGGCATGAGCACAGAGGAGAAAGAGAGAGTTTATGGTGTGTGATTAGAGTCTTCATTGATCTGTGCTGCCGTAGAAACATCGTTCCTGTTCACTGAACACAACAAGAGCGGCAAGAACAAGCCAATAAGAGAGAGACAGACAGAGACAGAGAACGGGATGGATGAGTAGTTAGTGAGAGAGACAGAAGAAATTTATTATGCTGACCCTGAGAAAGGAGAAAACAACAAGACGAGAGAAGTGGAGACTAAAATGCAACATTGCAATACGAAAGAGAATATTGGACTTGCTTGATTTAGGAAGTATACACAGTCATTTTATATTGCACTGGTGGTAGTGAAGATTAGCATACAAAGGAATGTGTTCTGTGTAACTAATAGACTCAAGGGGAAAAACAGCTTTTACTTGATTTGATGAATAAAGCCATCTCACTGGATTGATCCGTAGGTGCTATTAGTCAAATTGCATGAAGCATGCAACAAGGGTTTTATAAGCATACAATGATGGGTGTTTGCCTGTCATGCTCAAAAAATAAAGGAGATTTGAGGCAGTGCTTTTCTGCTGCCCTGCCAAAGGCTGAAAACTGCTGTTTACTTTACTAAAGCGCAGCACCTTTTTGCAGGGTTATCATAGTTAATGTGTTTATATATCAGGGGCATTTCCTCCGAGGAGGAAAGGGAGGCAGTGTCAAAAAAAAAAAAAAAAAAAGTAGTAGAAAAATAAAACAATGCCAATATTACAAAATACAACATTAAAAAGTTATAAATCACTAATTTTCACTAACACTGTTTAACAGCAACACAAGCAGGTAAAGGACGGAGGTCCGTGTCTCTCTCGCCTCCCCTGAGCCCATTGAGTTTTAACAGACCCCCTAAAGTGTGCGGTTAATTTGATGGGGGGTATTTGAGAATGAATGGGAGAAAGTCACGTGAGAGGAGGTAATGCCTCCATCGTGAATTGATTGGATATGACTGTTCATGTTCGGCTGTGAATGGTCCATGCGATAAGTCCCACCTCTTGTGTAACGCTGTCACGATACCTTTATTCAATTTGAGAACTTGATTTTTAAAAATCCAAGATTTTTACCTGTGTCGAATAACTAAATACCCGAAGTGATGCATTCCACCGACGAGAATCCATAAAAACCACCATTAGACCGTTTCTAAATCTGCATGATATATTAAACCCATTTAAAAATCATAAAAAAGCATAATGCTATTGTGAATTCACAAATGCTACAGTCCAATTAAATATGCGCAATGCAGGCCTAATGCGCTTTAATTATTTAAATGCGCGTAGGTGCATCTCAGAGCAGCTTTGTTCACAATAAATGCTTTTTTATTACTAAATGCAATATTATTATAACGTTCACCTGGGAACGTGACATGTGTCATTTCATCGGATTAATCATTTATAAACCTATGCAAACAGGAGAATACATCATTATCTTTCTAAATATGCTGACTGATTTCAAAATAAAAGCTCAAATCCTTGCTCGTTTACTAATTTTGATGTCTACATATTTACAAAATTGCGGTGGCTGAAGCATTTCTGTTGTAGAAAAGCCAAATATTAAAGATTAAGTGGACATTAGAATTAAATGTTATTTAGTCAATATTAAAAAAAGATTAGGTAGCAAAGTCAAGTGTAAAAACAATCATCAGGCCATTGGTGCCCTCTGCAGGCATTTTATTGTTTATAATACGTTATGTATTTAAACAGTTTTGTTCACTATGATTACTTGCTTTTTTCACACTTTACTTTTATTATTATTATACAATTACTCAATTAATCATCAGAATAATCAACAGATTACTCAATTACCACAATAGTCATTAGTGACAGCTCTACTCCATATTCGCAAATTGGTCTGAATGAAGAATATAATGCAGTTAAAATGGCATTGATCTGTGGGAGTTTTTAGCGGAGTTTTTAGCGAGTAATCAGCTTGGTGAAATTTAAAGTAAATCTCTGTGTCTGTGATCAGTATTTACAGAGCTTTGATGACTGATGATCCAAAAACTTCAAAAATAGTTAAACGTTAAAGGGTTACTCCACCCCAAAATGAAAATTTTGTCATTAATCACTTACCCCCATGTTGTTCCAAACCCGTAAAAGCTTTGTTCGTCTTCGGAGCAGAAATATTTTATATCATAAGATATTTTTGATGCATTCTGACAGCTCTCTAACCCTCCCATAGACAGAAATGTAACTAACACGATCAACATCCAGAAACGTAGCAAGGAGTGTTTAAAAACTTGAGATTCAAACATGGCTTTAATAAACAGAAAATCCTTTTTTTATGGTTTCCATGAAAAGTTGCATGAATTTTATAACAGATTTCTGTTTCATAAATCCAAGCTGTTCTCCAGAGAGGAGGTTTTCTGTGTTTTGCAGCTGTGCCTCAGGTTTAAACAAAACTACACAGCAGATGCCACTTCCAAAAATGGGAATCTTTTTTAAATGTGGGATGCGTATTGATCTACCATATATATCTCTTACAGGCAGTGATGGGGCAGATACAGAAGAGAGACTGGTGGAGCATCTTCTTAATCCAGCCCACTACAACAAACTGATTCGACCAGCGACTAATGGTTCAGAACTGGTGACAGTGCAGCTGATGGTCTCGCTGGCCCAGCTCATCAGTGTGGTCAGTGGACACTTTCACATTTTGTTCTCTTGGATTTACATACAACATGCATATGAATAAAGGTTTCCCTAAAATATTATTGTCCTTACAAATTGTACTTCACTTAATCATAACACTAGCTCCTTTCAGAAGAGTTGAAACAAATATGTCAGCAGTGACACAGCCAGAGCATTTACTGAAAACACCCTTATCTATTCAACATCTCTTCTGTTTTCAGATTTGGTCAGTTTTCAATGTGGTATTATGTGTCTTAGCTCAGTAAGCCTACTTAGGCCTAAAATGGAGCTGTGACATAATGCAGTTAGGCTTAGAGGCCTCTGTATTAGCATGATTTTTAGAGTAAAACGATGTCAGTATGCAGTAAGAAGCGAGTATGGACAACAGGAAATAGCCATCTCTGTTCCCACAGGTGCAGCAAATTACCCATACTTACTGACCACTTATCATTCTATGCTAACCGCTCAGCTGTCAGCCAATTACATGCTTCCTTCATGCTTGTAATGCACTGTAAATCAACAGCTCACTTACCTGGGATGAAAGCTGGAGGAAAGCTGTGTCATTCTTGTGTGATTCATCTCTGGATGGAGGTTTCTTAACATCTTTGATCCATGAAAGAACCATTATCCTGAAGAATGTAGCCTTAAAATCTATAAAAATAGATTTTAAACCATCAAATGATGAACCATGATTAATACATTGTTTTGTTTTGTATTTGGTACTATATGATATTATATTATATTATATTATATCGGGATGCACATACGCAACCAAAATAGAGTGTTTTCACAACGTGTCATCAATTGGCCATTTTGGCGGCACTAAATGTAAGCAATACCACTGAACTGAATGAAACTCACATATTTTTCTGATTATTGCTGCTGAAAATGGTCAATTACTGTCATGTTTTGGGCTGTACTAGTCGGTCAGACAGGGAAAAACATTTTGGAGTACTACGGACTGCCAAAAGTTAGGCCTAGAACAAATCAAGGAGAATAGTGCAAAAAAAAAAAAAAACTGTCTAAGGAACAAAAGGCATTTGTGGTTGGCCAAACTGAACCAGGATTTCCAGGGCTCGTGTTCATGTTTGTTCTTATCATTTCCGTTCAGGTAGGTTAAATATTAGACTAACATCATAAATTAATACTGCTTGTATGTGTCTTTACCACCTATTAACTTTAGTTTGTCAAAATATTGCGCCCTTTCCTGCTTACTAAGTCCTTCTCTATATAATTTAGCAGCTTCCACAATAAAACATAAATTAGCAGAATAATGTATTCAGTAGTACCTTAAAGGTGCAGTCTGTGTTTTTGCTTACATCTGAATATCGCCAATATGGCCGCGCATCCGTATAACTCACCAAATCGTAACGTAAGTGCAAACCCTCTACAAGAAATGCACAGTGTAAATAAGTTAAGACCGCTTATTTACGTACCAACATGATTGACTGACATGCTTGACCCTGTATAAGATTTCCATTCAAACTGAAAACATAAATCTAAAATATGTGCTACTGGTTTTAGAGCAAAACGCAAAACTGTCACATTTCATTCACTGACACGCATTTACTAAAAACCGGCAGCGCATACACTTACTTGCCGGCAACCCGCCAAAATAAAGGTTTGCTGATCAACTGTTGAAAATTCATGTAAAAATAAAAAGGTAAAATAAATAAAATAATGAATGTAAATATTAGCATTGTATGTTTTAAGTGTACTCTAAAATAATTGTATTTTTATATAAAACTATTTTTTATTTTCAAATATAATATTATTATCACACTTTATTTAGTTTATTTTATAAAAAAAAAATAACTAGACATAGTGCTATAATACTATTATTAGTTTATTTGATTTTTAAAAATTTTTTTTTTTTTTTTGTAGTTATATTCAGTCGGTCACACTATGTGGTGCTCTCATGAGAACCAGACTGAAAAACGTATGTGCGTCCCTCTTTATATTGTATTATATTATATTATATTATATTATATATTTACTATAATGATATTATATATTAAATACATTTTTTAAATAAATAAATGAAACTACAAAAGTAGTTGAACCAAAAGTGTGGTTCAAAAACAGATTCATTTTTATTATTTAAATTACATTTTTAATTTAAATTACATATATATGTGATCCTGGACCACAAAACCAGTCATAAGTTGCACGGGTATGTTTGTAGCAATAGCCAAAAATACATTGTATGAATCAAAATAATCCATTTTTCTTTTATGCCAAAAATCATTAGGATATTAAGAAAAGAACATGTTCCATGAAGATATTTAGTAAATTTCCTGAGTAAATATATCAAAACATAATTTTGTATTGGTAATATGCATTGCTAAAAACAGGCCCAACTTTAAAGGTTTTTTCAATATTTAGATGTTTTTGCGCCCTCAGATTCCAGATTTTTAAATAGTTGTATTTTGGGCAAATATTGTCCTGTTCTAACAAACCATACATCAATGGAAAGCTTATTTATTTTGCTTTCAGATTATGTATAAATCTTAATTTAAAAAAAATTACCCTTATGACTAGTTTTGTGGTCCAGGGTCACACACACACACACACACACATATATATATAGTAATAAATGCAGGAATAAATAAATGTATGTATTTCATTGAAATGTGTGGTTCAAAAACGCAGATTTGTTTTAACTATTGAGTATTATTATTTATTTTTATTATTAAGTTGTATTTAATGTGCATTTTGTGTCGATTTTTTAGATTTCTCTGTCTGTATTTTTTTCTCCACAGCATGAGAGAGAACAGATCATGACCACCAATGTCTGGCTTACACAG
This sequence comes from Labeo rohita, assembly GCF_022985175.1. Classification (NCBI taxonomy): domain Eukaryota; kingdom Metazoa; phylum Chordata; class Actinopteri; order Cypriniformes; family Cyprinidae; genus Labeo; species Labeo rohita. Next base: position 20,651,933 of record NC_066884.1, on the reverse strand, counting down.
GTCAGTCAATACTTGCATTTCTTATGCCCCATTTTATTTTTCACATGTACTGTTTTCACAGAGACACTTTTGTTTTTCTATCAATGTTTTAGATGTTCCACTCACTTCTAATAAAGTTTACAAAACTACTATTAAATCATTCATTTTTTTTTTTTTAAGATTTTAAGTGCGCATTCACATTTAAACATCGATTATCAACAGGTACCAATAATAAAAAATCTCCTACCATAATTTGAATGTGAATATGCAGAATATTCCCTCTCAGTTTGAATTAAAATGTCAAGTTGAACTTGTTTACATCATCAGTATCACACAAGCTGCTATTACATACAAAACAACAATGAAAATCTACTTGTACAGATACCGTACTCTCTTACACGTATCTCTCTTTTGTCTCTCTCGTTTTTCATCTTTCTGTCACTTCCTCTCTGAATCATCTGCTCATGGTCACTATGACCATAGATGTCAGTTGGCAGGAGTTATTGCCGCTGTCAGTACAGGTTACCCATATAACATTGCCACCGTGTGTGTCTTTCCTAGCCAGAGCGTATGTGTATGCGAATGGTGTGTCAAAGTAAAAAAATGTAGTATAATTACATTAGTGGACACTATCTGGTCAAAACCCAACAGCAAGTGTGTTAAATGACCATCATTAGACATTTATCACTCTTTTTGTGTGTATTAATATAACTACCATTAGTTAGGCTTCGCCTTTTGACAGCTCTCATTTGCAGTCTGTTTAATCTGTCAGCATTTATGGCCTCAAGTAATTATTTCTAATCTTCTAATTTAGTTTATTAGGACATTCTATTAGTAATGAAAAGTGACAGATCATTAATACATACGCTAAATATACTGCTAATTGACTGAGAGCAGTGGTGTGTGTGACAGATGAACATGATCTTAACAGCATGTGGAATTGGTTACACCTTCTGTTCACAGGTCAACGAGAAATGACATGTTTCATGACATAAAGAGCAAAATGTGGGTAGAAAAGACCATAAACTGATAGTGTGTTTGATTTTTAGTCCAAAGGATCAAGGTTTTGCCGTGAACTTGTGTTAGCAGGTGTTGTAACTATAATATCTAGCTGCAAAACACATATTTCTCCATTGACAGCCATTTAAAAGTAGCTTTTTATTTTGCCACTGAGATAAATGGAAATCCTAATGACCTGCTTTCTCTAGAATCTATCATGGTTGTTTATTTTCACTCTGTCCTCAGGAGTGGCAGGACTACCGGTTAACGTGGAGCCCAGATGAGTTTGATGGCATGAAGAAGGTCCGTCTTCCCTCCAAACATATTTGGTTACCTGATGTTGTTCTTTACAACAAGTAAGTCTCAAAGAACATCCCATTTTGTCTCTTGTTTAGTCAGTTTATCAGTCTTCGTCATATCTGATCCTTTCTTTCCATCACACTGTTCCTCTGTCATTGGAGGATAGATAACATCCCTGCTTATCAGTCTTTGTCTCATTTGCGGTGTTCCTGTGTCATATTACACGACCTCACTGTAAATAAAGCATGCTCGTCCTCTTTTACTGTCATGTCACGCAGTGGAAGATGTTTTAAATTCAGGCTAATTAACACCAGCCTCCCTGTTGTGTTTGTCTTTATGTATCATTGATAAACCCTGCACATAGACACCCACAAACAGGCCCCAAACACTAAAAAAAATTAAAATGTTCTCAGAGGATTCAAGTTCCATTTTCGACTATTGTTATACTATTTTTTGGATTATGCACCTACGTGTCTGTACAAAATGCCTGATCTAAACGTTTACATAAGGCACTTACATTTGAAATAAACAGGGTCAGAAAGTCAATATTAAAATACACTGTATTAAACGTACAGCCAGAAGATGTAATCATTTTACGTAGGGATGCACAATGTGTTGGCATGTGATTTATGTGCTAAAATTGTCTAACTACCTTGCTGTTTAAAAAGATAGTTCACCCAAAAATGAAAATTTTGTCATTAATTACTCACCTCATACCGTTCCAAACCCGTAAGACCTTTGTTTATCTTCAGGATACAAAGTAAGATATTTTTAATGAAATCCGAGAGCTTTCTGACCCTGCATAGACAGCAATAGGTGCACACCAGCAAACTGTACCTGAGTCCATCTAAACAGGATGGTCTGGGGTACAAATTGTATTAAATCACAGACATGAGCTGCTATTGATGGCATATGAATTGGTCAAAATGTGTATTGTCATCTCACATACTTTCCTGACAAGCATGACTGAAGTGCTGCATGCAAAGGGAATTTATATCTCATATCTGCTAATATTCAGCAGAAATTGATTCCCACATTCTTTTGAACCTTTGCATTACATTTGTGACAAATAGACGCCTGTGCCATTATGTGTTGGCACTTTGGAAACAAAACTAGTTTTTCAAAATCCAAAGTACAAAAGTAAAGTAAGCACGCAACTGTTAACGCAAACTTGGTTAGGAACTAAAACACAGTGTGAACCCAATCCAGCAGGGGGATGGGGGATCAATCAAACAACCATGAATCAGATCAAGTGTGAAAGCACCCTAAATTATTTTGTGTGTTAGTCATTAATTACTCACCCTCATGTCGTTCCAAAACTGTAAGACCTCTGTTCATCTTCAGATTACAAATTATGATATTTTTGATGAAATCTGAGAAATTTCTAGACAGTTGCATAAACATGTCAGTTGCATAGACAGCAATGCAACTGACATGTTCAAGGGCCAGAAAGGTAGTAAGAACATTGTTAAAATAGTCCATGTGACATCATGGTTGCAACCAGAATTTTATGAAGCTACGAGAATGCTTTTTGTGCACTTAATGCTTATGGGACCCCAGCCCCCCCTCAATTCGAACACTGAGAATGGCGGCTCCTGCGTCAGCAACACCATACGCATACGTCTTGGTACTCTCGTGAACATGCACTGGCTGACACTGAAGAAAAGAATTGTTGAAGTTGTTCTCGTAGCTTCATAAAATTACACTTGAACCACTGATGTCACATTGACTATTTCAACGATATCTTTACTACCTTTCTCCCCCTTCAACATGGTACATTGCTGTCTATTCAGGGTGAGAAAGCTCTCGGATTTCATCAAAAATATCTTCATTTGTGTTCTGAAAATGAATCAAGGTCTTACAGGTTTGGAATGACATGAGGATGAGTAATTAATGACTGAATTTTTAAATTTGGGTGATCTATCCCTTCAAGGCATAAATCTCATAACCTCTCTCTGTCTCCTTCCCCAGTGCTGACGGCATGTATGAGGTGTCTTTCTACTCCAATGCTGTCGTCTCCTACGATGGAAGTGTCTTCTGGCTGCCACCAGCGATCTATAAGAGTGCCTGTAAAATTGAGGTGAAGCACTTCCCCTTCGACCAGCAGAACTGCACGCTGAGCTTCCGCTCATGGACCTACGACCGCACAGAGGTGGACCTGGTTCTGCGTGCCGACGTGGCTAGCATGGACGATTTCACACCCAGCGGCGAGTGGGACATCATCGCTTTGCCCGGGCGTCGAAACGAGAACCCCTCGGACCCAACCTACGTAGACATCACCTATGACTTCATCATCCGGCGCAAACCGCTCTTCTACACCATCAACCTCATCATTCCTTGCGTCCTCATCACCTCGCTGGCCATCCTGGTGTTTTACCTTCCGTCGGACTGCGGGGAGAAGATGACGCTCTGCATCTCAGTGTTACTGGCCCTCACTGTGTTCCTGCTGCTGATCTCCAAAATCGTGCCACCCACTTCTCTCGATGTCCCTCTAGTTGGGAAGTATCTGATGTTCACCATGGTGCTTGTCACATTCTCCATTGTGACAAGCGTATGCGTGCTGAACGTGCATCACCGGTCGCCCACCACACACACCATGCCTCCATGGGTGAAGCTGGTGTTCCTCAACAAGCTACCCGCCTTGCTCTTCATGCGACAGCCACGCAACAGCAGCGAACGGCAGCGTCTGCGCCAACGCCGGCGTGCTAACGAACAGCAGGAAGGTGGGCGAGCAGGTCTAGCTGCCGGGCTCATGGCAGGGCTGGGCCTGGGCGGCTCTACGTCAGGGAGCAAAGAGAACAATGAGGCGTGCACGTGCTATGTGAACCGGGCCTCAGTTAAACAGTTTGGGGCAGAGTTGAGTGGAGGGGGTGGCGGAGGGGGGTCGACAGATGGACTAAATGGGATAAGGGAAGGGGGGAGAGAGCCCAGGGAAGGAGGTTCAAATCCATTGCAGAGCACTGCTCTACCTCGGGGGAAGCAGCAGCCCCCTACGGTCCTCACCCAGGCTCTGCTGGCCCAGGCCTGCCCAGGGTTCGAGGAAGCTGTGGACGGAGTTCGCTTCATCGCAAACCACATGAAGAGCGAGGACGACGACCGTAGTGTGAGTCATTCTGTTTCATAATCACATATCTGAATGTGCGGATGAGTGTTTTCACAATAACATGCTGTCATTCATAGCTGTCACAGTATAAATAATACTTCCTGTTCATTGTTGTCTCTTAAATGATAGAGTAGTGCCACTGACAACCAGCTTGATGACTCAAACTAGAAATATGAGATGAAAACATTTCCTCTTGTTCAAACCAAATAATTTCATTACTGAGAAGCTAAAATGTTATTAGGTCTCCACAATTAATTGAATAAAGAATTATGATTGCGGTATGATCATGGCATGCTTTGATGATTGGAATAAGTGCAGATTATACTATTAATTTTGAAGGCATGCTGTACTGTAGTTCACAAAGAAATTAAAATTCTGTCATCAATTATTCACCCATGTTGTTCTAAACCCATAAGACTTTATCTTTGAAACAAATGAAATGTTTTTAAATCAAACCTGAGAAATTTCTGTTCTTCTGTAGAAAGTCCATGCAGATTTGATCAGTGAGGTTTGTTCTGCAATTATTCTTCCGTTGACTACAGTATATTTATTGTATGTGGATTGATCAATGTTAAAGCCTAAAGTAAATCTTCTCATCATATAAAGTGATCATGTCTCTGAAGAGACTTTTTCATGAACATGTTGAAGCATCAAAGTTTTGAAATGGACTTTCAGTAGAGGGACTAAATTTCTCAAGTTTCATTTAAAATATCTTTATTTGTGTTTCAAAGATGAAAGAAAGTCTTATGGGTTTGTAAAGACATGAAGGTAAGTAACATGATGACAGCTTTTTTTATGTGGTGAATTAGAGGTGTTTAGGGGAAAGCAGAGCACAGCTTAACTCTTTTTGACTTTCTCAGTTTGTGTAAATCCACATCGGGTTCAGAGTATATTTTTTTCCACAATAAATTCACACTTGCCTAGTACAAATATATAATTATATATATATATAATAAATATATATATATAAATATATATATATATATATATATATATATATATAAAAAATATATAATTATATATATATATATAATAAATATAATATTTGTTTCATAATTACAGTGTATGCTTTTTTTGTTTGTTTGTTTTTTTTACCACAAAAAAATGGAAAATGTGACAACATGCCCCATAGGTAACATCTGAGACGCATTGTAACATGACCATAAGTCAGCTTAAAGGGATAGTTCACCCAAAAAAAATCCAGTCATTAATTAATCACCCTCATGCCATTCCAAACCTGCAAGACCTTTGTTCGTCTTTGGAACACAAATTAAGATATTTTTGATTAAATTAGAGAGCTTTCTGCCCATAGACAGCATAATGGTTCAACTGTAATTTTACAAAGCTACGAGAATACTTTTGTGCCCAATTTTGCCCTGTGCGTCACCCTAGCGCCATTTTGGAGAGTATCACAATGCACGTGTGTGCTTTGATCTGCACATAAAGAACGTAACTTTTTCAAATAATACAGTGGCGTAATTTTGGAGTTGGACAATGAACACGAGACAGACAAGCCAAAATGATTATTCTTGAAATAATAATTTCTGAACATTAAACATTGACTCTCAGTCTTTATTCACCTGTTTCTCGTTGTACCTGTTACATTGCTAATGTCATAGAATAACATAGTTTGATAATGTTTGTAATACACATTGTAACATACCCCACCTGCGCAACTGGAATTTAAAACAGGTTAGTGTCTTCTGCTAGTTAGAAAAGCATTAAAGATCTATCTAAACCACTAAATAACAGGTTAAAATAATAGCTGATTTGTCTCATTATAAATAAACACGAAAAACTGAGATAAAAAAATAGACTTTAGCTATGGTTACATAAACACTGTGTCTATTTACACGAAGTGCAAACAGCCTGCCTTGTTGGCAGAGGCTATTTACACTAACTCCGCCCACTAATGTGTGACTGGGCTCATCAACACTACGAAAGACAACTGTTAAACATCAGCTCTAGTGGTGAAGATGGTAAAACACATGCTGTAGTCTTTTTGATGCAATCAAGTTTGAATTCGCCTTTTGCCGAACTGTTTTTTCTTCCTTTTTAAATCTCATATCACATCGGAAAGGTGTTTATTTTCAATAAAAATGAAGAAAATAAGCAACTGAAAAACTGAAAACCTATTGGTTACGGTAAGTGTAGGGAGGGCTTATTGTCCCAATAAGGTGGCATCCATGTAACCCAGGGGTGCTCAACCCTGGTCCTGGAGATTGACTTTCCTGCAGAGTTCAGCCACAACTCTGACCAAACACACCTGAACCAGCTAATTAGGATCTGAAGGAGCACTTGATAATTACAGACAGGTGTGTTTGATTGGGGTTGGAACTAACCTCTGCAGGAAGGTCAATCTCCAGGAACAGGATTGGGCACCCCTGATTTAATAGTAATGTACTACAATACTGAGGTGCAGATAATTTCCACTATTTGCAATAAGTAGTATAAATAGCAGAAAATCCTGCTATTTTAACATAGTGTAAATAGAATCTATAGTTACTTGCACTTAGTGTAAATAGCACATCGCTAAAAATACTGCTATTCCTATTGAATATGACAAATACTGTACTGTAAAAATTAAAAGGTTAACAGATACACCAGTATTACACTGATATAAGAGAAGCAGAAATGAAGCAAGCCAAGGTTCCAATCACTAATTGTTCAATTATATTATAATGTTAAATTATACATCTAAAACAGAGTTCAAAAGTACACTAAAACTGTTAGAGTGAGCATTAGATCATCCAGGCCGGACTCCAAACTTGATATTCATTATGAGCTCAGTGAAAGCTTACACACATTCCCACAGACACACTCAGATCAATATGCAGCTCCACACTTGTGGTTTAATAATCTCAGATGTGGAGGCTTTGACAGGCAAGTCCTAAAGCATTAAAAAAGAGATGTGGTCTTTAGCCAAAGCACAGCTACACATCAGCACTACACTCACTGTTGGCATTTAAATGGCTTACAGTCCCATTCTGTCAAACACCGTCTGAGTCTCAGCATTACTCACGTATGAGAGTAGCAGTCAAGCTGGATGATACTAGAGGTGATTTTTTTTTTTTTTACAGAGATGTGCATTTTACAAGCCAAGTGATAGATGCCAGCTGATCTATTTCTAACAAGTCAAAGTGATTAGGCACTGAACATATATATATTAAAATAGATATATCCAATTACATTAAAATGTTCAGGCTTATCATTTAAATAGTATGAAAAGTGGCTATTAATAGCCACTTTGAGTTTCTTTCTTTATCTTTTCACATTATTTTGAGTTAGAACAGTCAGCAATATGTTTTTATAACTCAGCGATATTTGTAAGTGAGCTTGAGCCGTTGGTTTCTTCTTAAGAGCAGGAAGACAGTCAACTTGGGGTAAAATTAACAGCACTCAGTAATTCTGTCAATCATCTCGACCTGCACACAGTTTCATTCCCATGGTAACAAGGCGTCTCCATGCCAACTCCCTTGCAGCCTTTGCCGTGGTTACGGTTCAAGTCCCCTGTGTCTCACCTCATCAGAGCAGTGTGGCGGAATGAAGTCTCTGTTCACATTAACCTTTTCCTTCACCCTCTTTTCTCTTCCCTGCTCTCACTCACTCCCACACATTCACATCCAATTTCCCATCTTATGTTTACCTCTCAATCTTTTTCTTTTTTACCCCACCCCCACATTTTATATCTGACTCATCTATGACCTGTCTCCCTTTTACATCTCACATCTTCATCTCTTTTTGACATTTCGCCCTTTTTGAAGAGATAGTTCACCCAAAAATGAAAATTCTCTCTCCGGTCGTTCTAAACCCATTTACACACAAAAGCAGAACTTTTGAAGAGTCACACAGCTGTTTGCAATGTAATGAGTTCAATGTGAGCACGTCTGTCAGGCTATAAAAAGGACACTTTTCTTTGCTGATTCATTCGTTGTTATTCATTCCATTCTAGTGAGGTTCTCAAATCAAATATGGCATCTGTGGCCCAAGTTTAAAGTCATGACGTATGGTCATGTGTAGTTGTCAGAGACTAGACGTCATTAGGTCTGTCCATACTGCAGCGTATTCTAGTCAAGAACCGCCCACTTAGACAGGAAGAGCAGCTCGACTGACGTGTACAGCAGTCAAATACTGTTTGAGTTTATATCACCATTTAGGGATGAGGTTATCTGAGAGACATTAGAGTTGGGAACAGTAATTCAACAGGTAGTGGAATTCTGGGAAATGATCAATACATTTATTTGAAGACCTATCCAGACCTATCCATTTTTTCTCGTGAGTGGGACCATTTGTGAATTTTATAGGTCTGGCTTCAAGTCTCATCCACGTCCAGCTATTTTTAGCTGTACAAAACAACTCATTTTGCTGCTTGATATTGCAAATTGGTGTGTCTTACCATATTTTAGTGTATTTTCTTAATTATGAACACACTGGTTTGTAGTGCAAACAGTTTTACTGTTTACTGCACTTTGTCATTCTTCTCATTATTTCCCTATAGAGGCTGATGAACCTAAAGTCTCGCCTATAAACTTCCTTTTACTTTGAAGAATAAGTTGGATAAAATCTTTAAACTTTAACCCTCAGTTTCACAGACACAACTTAAGCCTAGTCCTAGACTAAAATTAAACTTGCACTGACTGATCTTAAAATATATCAGTGCCTTTGTTTTGTCTCAAGATGCGCACCAGTAATATTTTTTTTTCTAAGCCACGTGTATAAAAATTACTTAAATTATGCTAATTGAACTATGGCCTAATCCTGGTTTTGTCTGTGAAACCGGGCGTATGACTCTAAAACTGTTAAGCCGACATTCTGTTTGTCTTGATTAATTTGGTTAAATTGTTTTCCCATTCAATTGAATGTTTTACCATTAAACTCAAAATTCAAATTGCAATTATATTTTCTGTTTGCCACCTGAGCATAAATACATGAATTAATCTGGAATTGTAAAAGCATTTTAATTGATTAATATAAATTACAAAAAAAAAGATTTATGCTGCATTTTTTAGGGAACAAAGAAGAGTGAGAAATAATTATGGAAAATAACAACATACATTGTTATAATAATCAAAGATTTACAATAAAAATGCAGTAAATAATGACAGATTTTTGGACAAGTTATTTCACATCATCCCTTTTTCTCTTTCTCTCTGTCCTATCTATTTCTCCAAGGCATACTACATATCAAAATTATTTTAAATTAGCTTTTACTTTCATATTTTAGTCATTTTATGTGCTTATGTCATTTTGATTAGATTTCAACATTGTTTTATATTTCTTTTTAGCCTTAATTTTTAGTTTTAAAGGAATAGTTCACTCAAAAATGAAACTTTTGTCATTAATTACTCATCCACATGTCATTCCAGTCCCATAAGACCTTTGTTCCTCTTCGGAACACAAATTAAGATATTTTTGATTAATTCTTAGAGCTTTCTGACCCTGCATAGACAGCAACACAACTGAGACATTCAAAGCTCAGGTACAAGAAATTGTTGAATAAAGTTGCTATTTTTGTTTTCTTTGAGCACAAAAAGTATTCTTACACTACAGCTTCATAAAATTAAGGCTGAACCTTTGATGTCACATTGACTATTTTAACAATGTCCTTACTACCTCTCTGGGTCTTTAACGTGTCAGTTGCGTTGCTGTCTATTCAGGGTCAGAAAGCACTCGTATTTTATCAAAAATATCTTAATTTGTGTTCCGAAGATGAACGAAAGTCCCACGAGTTTGGAACGACATGAGGGTGAGTAATTAATGACAGAATTTAAATTTTTGTAAGACTATCTCTTTAACCCTTAAATGCATGAATGTTTCGCCAATCATTATTACATATTTGGGTCTTTAGCAAAAAACTCTTAATATTTTTAGAACAGTTACAAAAGAATAAAGAATATTTCATTACCTTTTGAAACTTAGAAGGGTTCAATCTGAGCAGATGATTTTACCATCGCTGCCATCATCAGAGCGCACTTCCCCAGTACATTCAACATTCAAGTGGCATTTATAATTAAGCTGTACAGTAATTGATTCTGATGACATTCTTCCCAGATACACACATACGTCTGCAAGATGTCTGTTAAAGATCTCTTGATCTGGAAAGTCTGCTGTGTACAAACGTCTGACAGACGTCTGTAAGATGTCAGTTTTACATACATAATAAATAATAAACATCTTAAAGACATCTAAAATACATCTATTTGACATCTGATAGGAAATATCCAATAGACGTATTGCAGATGAGCAAACACTCTAAAAATTACGTCTTGCAGATGTAAATGCAAACATCAAATAGACGTCTCCGTGATGTACATGTGCTGTCAGGTTTTGTTTTATGTCTGCGGTAATTGTAAGTGAAACATCACCTCATTATTGTCTACGAAACAGTGCCACCTCAAGGAATAAAGGTGAATTGCATGTATTGAGTCAGCAGATATTTAAATATTGTTGCACAGAATAAATATACTTACACTATTACACACCTCAGTTCTCTAGCAACCTTATACACTTTTTACAAAAAATTAATCAGAAAACAGACATGTCTCAAGTCGCTAAAGACCTGAGTTATACATTTAAGGGTTAAAGTTTTAATCCCTCAATCCATCCAATCAACCACTCCTAATATCATTTGCTGTTCTTTTTGTCTTACAGGTGAGTGAAGACTGGAAGTACGTGGCCATGGTGATCGATCGTCTGTTTCTCTGGATCTTTGTGTTTGTGTGTGTCTTTGGCACAATCGGAATGTTCCTTCAGCCTCTGTTCCAAAACTACACAGCCAAAACTATCACCCACACACCCGGCTGACTAACCACCGACCCCCGCCACACCAATGGACGCTACCCACCATCAGTTGTGACGGGAGGGCGAAGGGAGGAGGGGGGGTCTGCCGAAGGAGAGGGCAAATGTCACTCTGGACTAACGTTAGGTTTCTACGAACCTTTTTTGGAATATCACACAGAATGGGGATTTAGTCCAGGATTCTCGTTCAGGCCTCTCGTCCAGTCCACCTTCCCCTCCTTTTAGGTGAAAAACCACACAAGCCAATCGGAGAGAAAGGAGACACCTGTTTACTTTGCTCAGCAGCCAATCAGCACTCTCTGCAAATACAAAGCCATCCACCGCCCACAAGCTCCGAAACGAGCAGTCTGCTTCCTCAAGAGTCACATGACTTCCGTTTGTTAGACAGGGATGAACTCAAATATCAGTTTTAACATCAGATGCCATCTGTCTTAGTTATTTCTTATGGTCTAGAAGCCTGTCATGATTCATGTATCGCAAATACAACAATGTCGTTTTTGTGCGAACACACGAGTGTCTAGTTCTTCGAGATGGACTTGGATGCAGTATTGTATTAATATTATTAATATAATAAATGTGTGAACTGTATTACTACAACACACAATGTAAAGAAGGAGGATGCCTGATGAGCTATGAGTGACAATGACTGTGTTTAAAGACTAAAGGTATTGTGGTACTTTAAGTCAGTTGAATTTGCCAAAAAAGGGGGCCCACTAAGAGTCCCTGTGGTGCAGGACAGGGTTCCCCCACATAACCCCTTGTGATTTTTCAGTACAACACTGAACAGATGAGCTCTGAGCTGAATGAGTCCCTTTAGCCCCTAAATACTTTACAGAGGTCTGCAGTGGTCAGGTAGACTGGCTAATGCATAGACAGACAAGTCTTAAAGAGCCTGAGAGTTCAAAATTAAGAGACCGAAAGGCCAATCTGACATGAAAAGTTTTCTGAGCAGTACTGCAGTAGTATTAGGCCTCCTATACTTTCTTTCTGTCTTTCTTCTCGTCTATCTCTCGTGTTCCCGTCAATCCTCTTACACCACATTACTGCCTCCTCAGAAACACATAATAGCTTCTCATAAAAATATAAACCATTGGTTATGACCATTCTCATATTTAAAAACACATTTGGTCAGTGACTTTTTAGATTTATTGATTTTATGTTACTATTTACTGGATATGACATGTGCTTGCAAATTGGCAGATTTTAGCACAATTTGAACACTTGTCATTCCAAAATTCTGTTTTTTCTTGGTTAAGATTTTAGCTATTCACAAAAGTACAGTACTCTCAGCTCCATTTAACACATCTGATTTAAATATTTAGCTAAATATCAAATTATATACAGTTGAGGTCAAAAGTTTACATACACCTTGCAGAATTTGCAAAATGTTAATTATTTTACCAAAATAAGAGGGATCACACAAAATGCATGTTTTTTTATTTAGTACTGATCTGAATAAGAGATTTCGCATAAAAGATATATACATACATATACATATACATATACATATAGTCTACAAAAGAAAATAGTAGTTTAATTTACAAAAAATGACCCTGTTCAAAAGTTTACATACACTTGATTCTTAATACTGTGTTGTTACCTGAATGATCCACAGCTGTTTTTTTGTTTTGTTTTGTTTTGTTTTGTTCAGCGATAGCTGTTCATGTGTCCCTTGTTTGTCTTGAACAGTTAAACTTCCTGCTGTTCCTCAGAAAAATCCTTCAGGTCCCACAAATTCTTTGGTTTTTCAGCATTTTTGTGTATTTGAACCCTTTCCAACAAGGACTGTATGATTTTGAGATCCATCTTTTCACACTGAGGACGACTGAGGGACTCATATGCAACTATTACAGAAGGTTCAAATGCTCACTGATGCTTGAAAAGGAAACACAATGCATTGAGGGGTGAAAACTTTTGGAATTTGAAGATTAGGGTCAATTTAACTTGTTTTGTTTTCTGGGTAACATGTAAGTATCTTCTGTAGCTTCTGAAGGGCAGTACTAAATGAAAAAAAAAAAGTTCAAAAGTTTAATGCATCGTTTTTCCTTCTGGAGCATCAGTGAGCATTTGAACCTTCTGTAATAGTTGCATATGAGTCCCTCAGTTGTCCTCAGTGTGAAAAGATGGATCTCAAAATCATACAGTCATTGTTGGAAAGGGTTCAAATACACAAAAATGCTGAAAAAAAAACATAAGAATTTGTGGGACTTGAAGGATTTTTTCAAAAAACAGCAGGAAGTTTAACTGATCAGGATAAACAAGGGACTCATGAACAGCTATCACTAAACAAAACAACAATAACAACAAAAACATGGATCATTCAGGCAACAACAGAGTATTAAGAATCATGTGTATGTAAATTTGATCATTTTCACTTGTGGACTATATGTTAACATCTTTTATGTGAAACTTCTTCAGGTCAGTACTAAATAAAAAATAACTTATTATTTTGGTCAAATAATACCATTTTGCAGATTCTGCAAGGTGTATGTAAACTTTTGACCTCAACTATATACACACTACAATTTAAAAGTTTGGGGTCTACAAGATTTTAGAAGCTTAATTTTTCACAAAGGTTGCATTTATTTGATCCAAAATACAGCACAAACTATAACATTGTGAAATATTATAGCTGAATATTATACCAAAATAACTGAATTGATTATATTTTAAAAGGTAATTTATTCCTGTGATGGCCAAGCTGAATTTTCAGCAGCCATTACTCCAGTCTTCAGTGTCACATGATCCTTCAGAAATCATTATAAAATGTTGATTTGATACTTAAGAAATATTGCTAATTTGTATGTATTTTGTGTTTTGTATTTTATGTATTTTTTTGTTTTGTTTTTATGTATTTTAATGTTGAAAACGGCTGTACTGCTTATCATTTTTGCGGAAACCGTAATACTTTTTTTTTTCAAGATTCTGTGATGAATATAAAGTTCAAAAGACCAGTACTGATTTGAAAAACAGATTTTTTTGCAACAATGTGATAGTCTTAACTAACACTTTTAATCAGTTTAATGCTAAATACAAGTATTAATTTCTTTTAAAAATCATACTGATCTCAAATATTTGAACTGTAGTCTATATTATATATCGAGGGGTAAGAACCAGCAAGGCATAAGTGAAATTTCACAGGAGGGCAAAACTAAAATTTACCAGTTTAATCTGACTTTGTGTACTGATTTCAATCATTTATAATAAACATTTGTACATGCATAGATGACAGTATGCTTTTGCCAGTGAGGAGAGCTATATATAATTCAATTTCTCCCAAAATGTCACTTACACCCTTCTGCTTCTCTCCCTCGATGTACAGTCTAGTGATAATTCACAAAAACACTGTGAGGCAATATCATCGCTAGCTATCTCCTCTGCTAATTCAGCCTCCATATCCTTCTTCCTATTTGCGTATCATATTTAACCCTTATGAAATCAAGGGTCACTAGCTGGCAGTTAAGACTTTAAGCGTGGATTTCTCTATCAGTTTCATCCATATGGTTCATTAAGCAGGGAATCTCCAAAACTCATCTTTCAGAAAGCAGATTATGCAAACATGCTCACCCATGGATTAAAATTTGTTCTCGACTGTATTTCCTGAGTGCTTCAAATGACCTCGCACACACGCTCTGCCTCTTCAGTCTTTCTTCTCCTCTCATATTTCTCTCACCAGCAGTGCTCTGCAAAAAAGGCCTATTACAAACCACAAAGCTGCATAGTACAGCTGCTTTGTTACATTAACATATTATGACCGTTAGCTTTTAAAAATACAACTGCATAAGGGTGAAAGTCAAACTATGAATGCATTACTTTTGTCTTTGTCTGGGCTCCAAGTGGCAGGAAGTCTCCAGTGATTTACAATGTCTGTGTTCACCGTGTGACATCAGCGACGGGACATAAGTCAGTGTTCGCCACACAGTATTCATTAAAGCATTCTGTCCATGAGAGCAAGCAAATCGGCTTTCATAACCATAAGTGCTTAAGTCTCTCTAATTCATCAGAGGAAAAATGGAATGAAGAGAAGAGACAAAGGGAGGAGTGTATCTCCCTATATACAGTATGTTATGCCATGTCACGATCAACCTATTCAATACTGCAATAATCCAGAAGTGTGACGTCACAATGATTCTGTGTCAAAATATCTGTGTGTTGGCCAATATGAGTGCACCGTCTTACTCACATTTATGGCACTAATGCCCGTCTCCTATCCTCACCTCCTTCCTTTGGCTGACCGATCACATTTATCCTGTCAAATAAAGTTTAGAAATTCATCATCTCGTTGTGTTTGACAATTCTTGGCCTATTTGCACAAATAACACTTGTTATTTCTCCGTTAGGGAAAGTCAAACTCATTTTGCACTGACTGAGTATTCATTTCTTTTTAAATCCTTAAACATGATGGCCGAGAGGAGTTTTCAATTGGCTTTTGTGTTGTTCTGCTGCTCAAGGACTTGTTCACCAGTCTCTAAACTCACATCCGTTGGCATTGCCACCTCCTGACAACATAATAAATTTATGTCTTATTTCAAGTTGGCTGCGCATCCTCCTTTATGAAAGCTCTTCAAGCCAACTTTTCATGAGAGCAGCTTAGAGAAAGGAAATGCACATCCACATATTATATTAATGTGACCTTCAGTTTATGCTACGTAAAACAGGACCTTGCTTTTGTATGTTCCTACATCCCTGGTGACAAAAATAGTGAAGGCTTCATGTAGAATGCAAGAAGATATAATTTTATTGGATAATAATTTAGCATTACCATGCAGTCTTTCCTAAAACGAGTAAGCGAATGTATGCAAACATGAAGCATCGAGTTGCCCTTCTGGACAAATACCTGAGACCTTTCCTGTCTAAGCTCAGCTTTGATTCAATACTGCCCTCTAATGGTCAAGATTCTTACTATCAGTGTTCATTTTAATAAACGAATCATAAATTTAGTCAATATTGTGTTATTTCATATTCATTCATTTTAGTCAGTTTTACTCAAAATGGCATTTTAGTCGACAAAATAACATTTCAGTTGAGAGAAAGTGCCACAGTAACATGTACAGGCCTACGAATATGGCTCTCACAATATCCCACAAATTAATTAAACAACAGTTATGCAATATTAATGGATCAGATGGTTCAAAATAAAACTAAAATCTGTGGTGGGCTGATCGAAGCCCCGAATGTTTTCAGTTAAGCCCTGAATGTTTTTATTATTATGCCCTGAATGTTTTTATTATTACTCATCATATATATATATATATATGTATATACATATATATATATATATATATATATATATATATATATATATATATATATATATATACATATATATATATATATATATATATATATATATATATATATATATATATATATATATATATATATATATATATATATATATATATATATATATATATATATATATATATATATGTATATATATATATATATATATATATATATATATATATATATATATATATATATATATATATATATATATATATATATATATATATATATATGATGAGTTATATTATAAGATGAGTTATGAGTGCTAAACACTAGCTAGACACTAGCTAGACTGACTGTGCTCATTTACAGTGCCTTCTTACTGCTTGATTCAGTCTAATAAAATGCATTTTCCCAAAATTCAGGATATGGGGGCAGAAAATGTATATTTATATCATTTCATATAGTTAATCAATATCACACGAAGAGTGCCTTTTTGTGCAAAAATCACAAATATGATATTGATTTTATACAACAGTTCAATAAACTAGAAGTTAATATTAAGAGACTGACGTTTTAGACACCATATTGCCTATTTTTGGTCTATTTCGCCAACAAAAATCATTCCAAACACAGCCACAACACTGTTTTGCGTCTCTAAACGACATGACAGTGTTTCATTCCTGAATGAATCAACCGTTTAAATGATTCGGTTCAATCGCAATGACTCACTTATTAACTGTGACTTCCTGACACCTACTGGCGGTTGTAATTCCACATTTAAAGAACCTTTTAATTTTTTTTAAATAATTTTAAATATCAGCATTCAACGTTTTAGGATTAAAGTATTAAAACGGTTTTCATGCATTTGTAACTGAGGTTAAATGCATTCATGTCCTGCATTAAACAGTGGGTAAATACATCTAAATGCCAATTCCGATGCAGTGTTTGTGTTTCCTCTATATTGAAAATATGAATTTTCTTGATGATTATTTTATTTGTGTGATAACAGCCTAAAATGTCTTATTATTCTAAGTGACTTTATTGATTAAATATTAGAATTTGACGCAAAAGATAATAAAAGATAATGCACACATTCAGAAAAAAAGAATGCCTTTATAAAGGTTAAAAAATGCCCACAAAAGGTAAAAATCACTTATTATATATAAATATTAATTTCCTCGGCTAGATATTTAATTCTTCTTTGCTTAGTGATTATTTGGCACACCTAATTTACTGGTCATCATAAAATAAGCTTTTATCTTAGAATAGGGTTTTCTCAGTGATAACAAAAAGTATGTATTATGTACAAAAATATGAATCATATTTGTATATGGTTTATTTATTTATTTATTTTATTTTTGTGTGCTTTGACACAATTCGAACACTGTGTACGTCTCACCAGCAACTGATCCTGATCCATTCAAATTCAAATTTCTTATCTCGTTCATGAGTGAATCAGTGGTTTTGAAAGAATCCACTGAAATGGCTCAGCGACTCGCTTATTAAGACAGCGGCTTGCCGCCACTGTTAGGTCTAATTTTAGTTTCATATTTAAATGTATTTTTTTTCCTAACATTTTATATTTCTATATTCCAGTTTTTATATTTAAAACAATAATCTCATTACATTATTTATTTCATTTTTCGGTGCAGTGTAAATGCATGTACAAGTGCTAGAATTAAAAAAATGCATGTTGCATGCATGTTTCCTTATCGCTTTAACGTGTCAAATTTTCGTTCAGTCTTGTATTTACATACCGAGATGTACAAGATACAGATAATTATATAATTCCTATCAAATATCATTAGAAACGTGAATTCTGACCACGGATACTAAACCACAATACACCCGACCACGTGATGCATTTTTTGAATTGTGTTCTAATCTCATTAGTTATGACATCACATTTAGAACTTCTCACCTAGGTCTGGAACTTGCTCATTTTGTGGGTTGACGTTTCGGAGTATTGACTGATTGATTGCTTTCTGGCTATTATCGAGTGACAAATATTGTTACAATGGGATTACTTTCACGAGTGAAAAAAATGTTTGAGAAGGAGTGTGTGCAAGAACCATGTGTTCTTCTCAAAAACACCACTAACACGGCGGATAACCATCCTCCTCATCGGCCTGATGAGGCGCCTGTTGTTGCTGGTGCTAGTGATGGAGGAAAGGAGGCTGAGAGAGAGGTGAAAAAGAAAAAGAAGAGCTTCTGGAGGTGGCCCTCTCTCGACTTTCCTCGCCGTAAAGCCGCTAAATATGATCTGGCTAAGGCTGAGAATAAGTACCAGGCTGAACCCGGATCATATCGTACATTTACCGATGGTAAAAATCACATCATGTTATGTTTTGATCACTGCTGTCAATTATCACACCAAACATTTTAGAGACATGAAATTAAATGTTTTTGATCAGAGCATGATCTGAGAATAGCTTTATTAGGTGTCATTACCAAACCAGTCATTATGTTAGAACTTAAACAAATCTAGAACTTAAACAAATCAAATTTAATTTTAAGATATCAAGTTAAATGTGCCCTAAAATGATTAACCACTCTAATTTGAGTATGTCATATTTTACTGATGTATTTGGTTTTGTTCATATTATAGCCCCAGTGTCTAAAGTCCACCCTGCTGCTAAGGAACAGCTGGAGCAGGACGTCCCAGACAAAGGTAAGAACAATACATCCATGAGAATTAGAAAATGTTATTATGAATTATAAACACTGTAAACAATTATATGATCAATGCCATGACAGTTTGTGTTTTACATTAACTCATGAAAATAAGTTAAGCAACTTTTTACATTAAACTCATTTTAAGTCAGTTTAATGTAGTTTAATTTGTAAGTGATTTAAACAGCAAGTTAATTGTACTTAAAAATTTAAAGCAGCAACTTTTTTACAGTGAAATGTATATGTAAAATCGCATTTCATACTTACTGCAATTGTTCATCTTTTTAATAGGCCACATCCGCTGCAATTATAAAATTGGCCCAAAACTGGGACAAGGAGGATTTGGCTTTGTCTACGAAGGGACTCGCTGCAAGGATGGACTTGAGGTTTCATTTTTTTCCCCTTACAAAACTTTTCATATCTCTTCAAAATTAATGTCTGGATTGCTATGACCTATGTGAACATGCTAATTGTGATATTTTTGTTTTGTTGATCAGGTGGCTGTGAAATTTTCAGTGAAGTCCCCTAACATGGCCTATATCAGAGTGGTGAGTATGCTGTGCTCTCTATATTACTGCTTCTCAGTCACTGTTTTCAATTTAGAACATCTTATATTAATATTAATCACAGATTACTAGTACGAAAACTGTTCTGATTTGTGGACTAGTCATTATTTGGGAAACCATCTCCATCTAAGCGTCACATTTCCATTTCTTTAGCCTGATCATCCCAAAGCCATCCCCATGGAAATAGGCCTGACACTCATGGCCAATAAAAGCCCCAGAAGTCCTCAGATTATAAAGCTTCTGGACTGGGAGGACAATGAAGACCATTACATCATGGTCATGGAGCGACCCATGCCCTGCATGGACTTAACAAGTTTTGTGAAGCTCCATGGAGAGTGTCTTGATGAGGGGACGACACGAAAGGTCATGCGGCAGGTCATCGAAGCCGCCAATGCTTGCATCACGTGTGGTGTCTTTCATCGGGACATCAAGATGGAGAACCTACTGGTGAACCAGGATACCATGGAGGTGAAATTGATTGACTTCGGGTGTGGTGCGCAAATGAAGAAATTTGGCTATGAAGTCTTCAGTGGTATGTGTTATGAACTACTTTGTTAACTATCTAAGTGCATTGTGTATAGTCAACATGATGTGGATTAAATGGACAAAATATCTTTCCTGCAGGCACAAAAGCGTACTGTCCACCAGAGGTCACCGTGAACGGAAGATACCACGCAAAGCCGACAACAGTGTGGTCGCTAGGGATCCTCCTGTTCATGATGGCGTGCGGATATTATCCCACAGACTATGACCTGGAACTGATCAGTAAGAGGAGATGGACCAGACCTGGCCTGTCACAAGGTAAGATCTTCATCAAAGAAGAACAAGGGACAATCTCTATTCTAAATCACACAAAGAAAGACTTACAGCTTAAAAGAGAGCAGGTGTAAAGAATAAGCTCATAAATCAAATGTCTCGTCTGTTTGCACAGAATGCTGCCAGATGATTTCTTCATGTCTTCAGTCTGATCCACAGCAGAGGATCGATCTGGAGAAGATGCATCTCCATGACTGGTTTAAGGTACTAAGTCTAAGATGAGCTAAATGTTTTTTTTGTCATTTTTGGTTTGGTTTGATCATAAGTCATAAACTTCTTATCAAATCAAATTAGCTCTAAATGTAATGTAATTAGACTATTAATGCTGATTTATGTTTTATCAGGTCATGGAGTAAAACATGAAGAAACTTAGAAAACAACACCTGTCACAGCCACTGTGTTGTTTTCTATCTTCAGTCAGCTTTTGTCTGGTGGGCTGAAATGATTGCCCTTTCCATCCCTCTACTCACACTTTGGCATCTTGCGGGCCGGCATGTCCTTGTAGCACCTGGCGCCTCGGCTTGAAGCAGCAATAAGCAACGTCTGGCAGTCCTGCTTGCTCAGAGATGTCTAAATAATAGTTATTTGTGTAATCTTTAAAAATAAGTGTATAAGTTAAGAGTTTGAGATAAGTGTATAAGTGTATAAGATAATTTAAAAAAGATAATTGTATAAGAATTTGTGTATTGTATAAAATGTATAATAAAAAATGTATAATAAATTTGTAAGAGAATTTGCCTTGCCTTGTGAGTCATATTAGAGGATATGTTAGGACATCTTACATAGAAGCTGCACACAGTATATAATGTATCATACGGTTGTGGAGTTATAGTGTTTTTGTAATTGTATTGACCTCATTCACAGAATTTTTTGAAACTTCATATGCATCCTCAGAATGACCTGTTGTTTATGTGTCCAGTTTCGTTAAGCTTAGACATTGCATTCAACAGATATCGTTCAGCTTGTAAAAAACAGCCATCAGTTGACTTATATCTTCACAATGCTTTGCAGAAATAAATATGCATGATATAAAACTGATACGCACCATTTTTATTGGTAATTTTGATTGTAACACTATGATAGTTCCATAGTTATTACCAAAAATGTGTTCTACCTAATTCTTCCCAAATTTAATATACTGCTTTAAAAATTCATTAAACTAAACATGTTTCTTCAAATACCTTGATCTCCATATGGAAAAGGTCTGAGAAGTTTTACCTTTGTGGCTCATAATGGGTCATACCAGACAAATAATAATAATAAATAAATATGCTGAACAGTTTAATAGATCAAAATTATTTGAATAACTTTTTGTTCTGACCTGCAAAGTTTGGTGAAGATCTGACAAACCGCCTAGGAGAAGTTCAGAAAAGTAGATTTTTTTTGTTTGTTGGTTTTTTTTTTTTCAGATTAAAATGGTAGATCAAGTTTATAGATAATCGTAATGTACTCTTGTTCAGGGTTAAATAGCAAGGATTCATGAAATTAATTTTGGTTCTACCACTCAGTTGCTGAGTTAGCTAAAAAGTTAATTGTTATAGCGCCACCCTGTGGGCATTTTTAAATAAAATTCTGTATATATTTGTTTTGCCATTGTGTGAGAATACATCTTTGTAAATGCAATTCAGATTCGTTGTTATTTAGAATGCTGTAACATTTATAATTTATTTATATAAATGATAGAGGTAGTCCAGATGTACAGGTTATACCAAGTCTTGAACTCATTCATTCTGAGTTTATGTAAAAACTGACCCTAATTTAATTCGCAATCATTCAAAATCCACAATTCGAATCTGGCGCGCAAAAAGTTTTTGCTTGTTTACATCATCTCAGTGAGCGTGTGTAATGCAGTGTTACCAAGTCCGCGGTTTTCCTGTCGTGAAAATCGTCAGTGAGGTACAATATGCTTGTATGTGTGCAAAATTTGAGAACTCGTTAAGTCTGGTGCTTCACATTTGAGAACCTTCTCGAATACATTGTGCGTGTTTTAGTGCGTCACAGAAGTTGTGTTTGTGAAATCCGCTCGTTACTGGATAATTTAAGAAAATCATTCTTTCTAGAATGAAAAATAACGTATTATTAATATCTTGTATTTTTTCTCGTCACATTTTCGTCAATGTTTTAATTAAAGTCGTTATAGACCAATTATCCGTTTGTAAACAATCGGGATGCGCGCGCAGCATGGTTGTAGAAAACGCGGGAGAGAAATTCAACGAAATTGACGTTAGATAGTGGAATAGTTTTACAGATCCGAAACAGGGATGACGTTTTTTTGTGGGCGGTTCAAGTGGCAGTCAATGGAGCCATAGAATAAAAGAATAAAAATAAATTTGATTTTATATTTAAAATTCTGACATTATTTTCGAAATTCACTCTTTTCCCTTCGGCTCACAGTTTATATCACACACTTCTGGCTTTTTCTCCCTCAGAATTAACAAACTCACTCGTTTTGTTAAATCGAGTTATAAAGTCCGAATTAGGAGACATAAACTTACATTTGTGAGAAAAAAAGTCAGAATTGTGAGATAAAAAAAAAATGTTATGGAAAAATGTTAATAGTAGATTTGAATAATATTTCAGGCTGTAACTGTAGGGCTAATACAGTACGTTTCCTATAAACAGCATATGTGAATATTATGTAGACCTATTGTTTCAATCAAATTTACTCTTTAAAAGTAGAGTTTTCATCCATAGTACAGTATGTCCGTTTAAACGTCTGCGTTTAGCTTCAAATGGCATCTTTGACGGCCGTATTCTATAAAAATATTTGCATTCCGATTTTGACATCAAAAGGCCCCAAAATTGATATTTTTCTCTTATTCCATGGATTTTACCCGTTTACCTCCACTTGTTTACCAGTGTTTTTCTGCAACCACTATTTTTTTTCAAGTGACGTCATTGTGACATCTACTTAAAATTGGTCTATAGCCTATTTTTGTTTTATCCTTGTATTCACGAAATACAAAACAATTCATTAACAAACAACTGTCATGAGTAATTGACTAGATTAACGGTGTCACTGAAATTCCCACTATGAAAAAAACACACCGACTGCATTTAATTATTTTAAATCTGCGGTTTATTGTTATATGGAGAGATACAACTCCAGTTGTTAAAAAACAAAAGAAAGGAAGAAACACATATTCACATATTCAACAAAGACCATGTCACAATCTCATTCCTAACGCTTTCATTTCTAATAGGTTCAGGGGTTGGAAACATGTGGAATATTTTGTGTACCCAGGATTGCATGAATGCAGAGATGGTGTGAAACTTCTTAATTAACAGTAAGGAAGATTCATACACACACACACACATATTCCCCTTCTCCCCTCATTTCCCCCTCGTCATCATTCGCTGGTCATGTTGGCTTTTGTTCAGAAAAATTCAGCTCTACTCTTTCTTTTCAACCTTCTTTCCTTCCTTTTCGTGATACTCGAGGAAGAAGTCGTTGCAGGCGACAGTGAGGGCACCCACGAGGATGATGAACTCTGTGAAGTCCACCTCACCGTCGTTGTTTGAATCCAGATCTCCCATGACTTTATCTACCGCATCCTTATCCTGTGCATTCTGTGAAGATGCAGGTAAAGTTAATCAGACATATCCGACTTCCACACAGAAAACAAAACTTTGTTTTCCCCTTACCCCAAGGTAGTTGCCCAGCTCTTGCGTTAGCATCTCTTTGAGTTCCTGCCTGCTGAGAGTATATTTGTCGCCCTCATTCCCAGAGTACTTGTGGAACGTCTGGATCATCAGCTGCATGGCGTTCTCCAGAGTGGAGGCATTCTCAGTGTTCAAAATATTAGACATTCTGGAAAGAAATGGCAGGATTAGATGACTGTATTTAGACTTGCACTCAAGGATGCACAAAAGGTTTTCTTTAGGGAGAGTATTTCTGGCTCATTTTAAATATTTAAAAGCGCAACTTATTTTCTTCAGACCACAACAGTAGAAACATTGCAAAGCAAGCAGTAATATATTCTTCGACCCTCTCTGGATCATCCTACGAGGGGCTTAACCTAACTACAGAGGGAAATGTGACTCGCCTGATAAGGATGAAATCCTAAACTGGAGAAAACACTCCGAACCTGGGGAGGAAGTTACTCGGTCAAGTGTAATCTGAGCCAATCTCAGTGCCCACAACTCACCACACACACATTTAACCAAACACTGCCCTCGGTTTGAGATTAGCCCTGTCCTAGTGCATGAACTGATAAACATTGGGATGACTTGGCAAAAATAACTTCAGTGGAGAAGAAAAGCCTCCTCAGATACTTTACAGAGATGAGCCACGAGCCACGCAAAATGCAAAACTTTTTGTCCAGTAGCTACTAAAAAAGCACCTCCAGGCCTGCTCCAAAAGAAACATCAGGCAGCACAAAAGCCATCTAGTGTTCAACTCTAAAATTCACAATAACAGTCTGTCCATCCATCCTTTTCTGTCCCTTACCTTGTTGTTAGATGATGGTTGCTCTTCTGTTCCTTGAGGAGAGATGGATGCTGGTGAAGACGGGAGGCGATGGGCACCATCTTATATACCTACTTGGCCCTCCTCCCATCATACCTTACACTCCTCCTCCCTTCCTCCATCCATCCTTCATTTGTCTATCCCTACCTCTTGTCTTCTCTATTTACAGATTCACACCATTAAGAAAAAAATACGAAAACAGTGTTATATAAAGGAGTAAATGCGATGTTGATTGTCGTAATTGAAAGAGAGAAAGTTTTAGACGGTAACTTGAGCAAATGAAAACAAGCCACACAATCGATGTTTTGTTTTATTAATCGACACTTCATTAACTTATTTCACGAATCATGAATCCGTGACTACATGTATAAATAAGCTTCGAATTAATGAATTTGAGGTAATGTTCTTTAAAGTGTAGACAAATGTACATATTACGAACTTCGTTGTGTTGTTAAATATTACCAGTCATGTTTTAATGCTTATCTAATGATAAAGCATGACATTTATGTATATAAACATGCTGTGAACACCTGGACTTACCTGAAAGAAGAGCTTTTGGGTAAACAGATATGTTTGATCCTAAAGGTTAGTTATATGTACTGGTGCTTGTCACATTAAACTTTTAGAGTCGTGATAGTTCAGCGCCCCGAACTAAATCATTTATCTGCTGTAATTGATGACTTAGACACAAACATCGCTATACTGAACGTCACTCGAGCTCTAGATATACTACAGTACCAGCAGCTATGCTTTAAAACATGATTTATACATATAAAGAACATATTATATTACATATTATGTAATATAATTAGCTATACGTTAAGTTCTTAATGTCCTCTATTGTTAATTGTTTCATCTATCTATTATATTTGTATATGTAAGTACACTACCGTTCAAAAGTTTGGGGTCAGTACATTTTTATTGTTTCTTTTTTTTTTTTTTTTTTTTTTAAGAAATTAATACTTTTATTCACCAAGGATGTATTAAGTTAATAATTAAAAGTTTATTAAAAGTTAATAATAAATAATTTACTTATTTACTAATTTAATTGTTATAAAATATTTATATTTTGAATAAACACTGTACTTTTTAAACTTGTTATTCATGAAAGAATCCTGAAAAAAAAAATCACAGGTTCCAAAAAATATTTGGCAGCACAACTGTTGATATTATCCAACATTGATCATTCTAATAATAAATCCACATATTAGAATGATTTCTGAAGGATCATATGACACTTAAGACTGGACTAACAGCTGATAAAAATTCAGCTTTTCATGACAGGAATACATTCTATTTTAAAGTATGTTAAAATAAAAAACATTATTTTATATTGTAAAAACATTTTGCAATATTACTGTTTTTTTCTATATTTTTAATCAAATAAATGCAGCCTTGATGAGCATAAGAGACTTCTTTAAAGACTATTACAAGTCTTACTGACCCCAAACTTTTGAACGGTAGTGTATATAAGTCTATATAATTGTAATTACTTTCTTATTGCACTTTTCTAGAATTATTAACATAATGGTACATAAGCCATAAGATGTAATGGGGTCAGGTGCTTGAGGACTGATTATGTTACAGGCCAAACAAGGTTACATGGCACAAATGTAGTTACTAACAACCCAAGGGTCTTTAGAGGTGCTGATAATCACTCAGGTGTGTGTGTGTGTGTGTGTTGAGTGAGCATCTGACTACAAGTGGTCCTGTCACACCTGATACTGCTGCACAGGTGTTAATTCATCATTAAGCAAACGGTGTCCATACACATATGTCAGCCAAGGCTTGGGACTGAAAACACACAAACACACATGAACACACGAACGGCCAAATTCAAAGGACACTAACAAACACACAAAATGTGTACATTTAAAAACATGTATTCATGCTAGGGCACAGACTGTAACCAGATCACCATGATGTTTAGCTTGTACCAATCAAAAGTATTTCGAACAGTAAGTTTAATGTTTTTTTAAAAGGTCTCTTCTGCTCACCAAGCCTGCATTTGTTTGATCCAATGTACAGCAAAAACAGGATTTTTAAAAAATATATTTATACTATTTAAAATAACAGTTTTCTATTTGAATATATTTTAAAATGTAATTTATTCCTGTGATCAAAGCTACACTTTTAGTATCGTTACTCCAGTCTTCAGTGCCACATGATCCTTCAGAAATCATTCTAATATGCTGATTTGCTGTTCAAGAAACATTTTTATTATTTTCAATATTTAAAACAGTTGCGTACATTTTTTTTTAAGAATAGAAATATCCAAAGATCAGCATTTATCTGAAATAAAAAGCTTTTGTAACACTTTGTAACATACCATTCAAAAGCTTGAAGTCAGTGGGGAGAAATTATAGAAATTAACACTGTTATTTATCAAGGATGCTTTACATTTTTCAAAAGTGATGATAAAGAAATGTGTGATGTTATAAAAGATTTCTATTTCAGATAAATGTTGTTCTTCTGAACTTTCTACTCATCAAAGAAACCTGGCAAAATTCTATTCAGCTGGTTTCAATGTAATAATAATAATTATATTACTTGAGCAAAAATCAGAATATTAGGATTCTTAAGGATTGTGTGACTGGTGTAATGATGCTAAAAATTCAGCGTTGAAGTCATAGTAATAAATTACATTTTAAAATATATTCAAATAGAAAACAGTTATTTTAAATAGTAAGAATATTTCAGAATTGTACTGTTTTTTCTGTATTTTGGATCAAATAAATGCAGGCTTGGTGAGCAGAAGAGGCTTTAAAATTTAGGACACAAATAAAGGACAATGCAAATTACAAATTTGTCATTATTTCCGTGTTTTATTTGAAAGGTTATAAAAAAAACATTTTTCCCGTAGTGTACAATTTCGCTTTTTTAAACAGATCTGATGTGTAAAATATTAATAACACTGACTGTATTTTTAGTATATTTGATGGCTTGCATTCATCAGTTATGCCTTGTTTTAAGTACTAATCAAGCATATTTTGTTTCCAGTAAAGCAAAGAAATCATACATGAAAACACAGGAGCCTTGAAATGAAAACCTGTTTACATGGGAAGCAGAAAAAAAACTTTATGCAACAAAAAGTTATTTGATTTAGCACTTGTACATGGCCACAGCTCAGACATTGTTTTCTTAAATGCTAGTACATGTAAACAGAATTGTAATTTCATTGTAATATCTGAGACTTTAAAAGTGTTTTCAGATCATTGCAGGTTTTATATTGCATTGGAGAGCAGGGATAGTTGTTACAACAAGGGCTAAAAAGTTGTGTTTTGTTATGTATGTTAATCTACAGTCATTTTTACACAATTTATTAATATAGTGTGCTTTGGTCAATGGTTTGATATTTTTTTAAAAGCAAGCCATCTTAAAAACAGTTTAATAAGTAAAAAAATAATGTGACAACTATCCCCAGCCTCTCTTTATTTACTGGTGCAAGACTCCAGCGTTACAAATGACTGTCAGTGTCATCAACCCATGCTTCTTATTGTCCACTGGCTGCGGCGCTCTGTGTTTTCTGCTCACTCAGTGAGTTGGCCAGGTAGCCCACCAGCGTCAGGTACTCCTGGAAGCTGACCTTCCCGTCCTGGTTGTCATCCAGACCTTTCATCATGTCCTTCACTGCTGAAGAACTGTCAGTGTCCTGAGAGAAACAGAGCGAGGGTGAAATCCTCAACTATTTAGCACTGCCCAATCAATGAAATTGAAATGAAAGTCCTGACATTTACTTATTAGTTGACATGTTCTGTGGTGCACATGCTATACTTCATTTAAAACTACTTTGAAATTAATTTAGCTAATTCTTCTATAATTATTATGCATGCAGCACTTATGACCTCATATTAATTGAGAGATTATGAAATATTTGTACTTTTAATTTAAATTTAATTGACAGGACCACTTAAAGGAGAAGTTCACTTCCAGAACAAACATTTACAGATCATTTACTCACCCCCTTGTCATTCAAGATGTTCATGTCTTTCTTTCTTCAGTCGATAAGAAATTATGTTTCTTGAGGAAAACATTCCAAAATTGTTCTCCATATAGTGGACTTCAATGGTGCCCCCAAGTTTGAACTTCCAAAATGCAGTTTAAATGCAACTTCAAATGGCTCTAAACGATCCCAGCCAAGAAAGACGGGTCTTATCTAGCAAAACGATCAGTCATTTTCTAAACAAACTGACAATTTATATACTTTTTAACCTCAAATGCTCGTCTTGTCTTGTCTCTGCACATGCGTAGTCTGTGTAATCCAGGTCAATACAGTTATGGTATGTTGGAAAAAAAACCCATCTTGTTTTCTTCATCGAAAATCGTCGTACATTGATGTTTTACCTTTTTTTGTAAAGGGCATTTGACGTTCTTTGCATGTTCACTTTGTAAACACTGAGTCGGTACTTCTGCAGTGATGTAGGTCGATTTTAAAGTTGGGGAAGAAAATGAGACGGGAGTTTTTCGACATACCCTAACTGTATTGACTGTATTGACCCGGAAAAAAAACTGATTTCACGCAGACTTAGACAAGATGAGCATTTGAGATTAAAAAGTATATAAATTGTCAATTTGTTTCAAAAATGACAGATCATTTTGCTAAACAAGACCCTTCTTTCTCGGCTGGGATCATTTAGAGCCCTTTGAAGCTGCATTTAAACAGCATTTTGGAAGTTCAAACTTAGGGGCACCATTGAAGACCACTATATGGAGAACATTCCTGAACTGCTTTCCTCAAGAAACATAATATTTTATCAACTGAAGAAAGAAAGACACAAACATCTTGTATTACAAGAGGGTGAGTAAATTATCTGTAAATTTTTGTTCTGGAAGTGCACTTCTCTCTGGAAGTTCTCTCTGGAAGTGAAAGAGATAGTTCACCCAAAAATGAAAATTCATTAATTACTCACCCTCATGTCGTTCCAAACCCATAAGACCACTGATGTTAGAAGGACTACTTTAACAATGTCCTTACTACCTTTCTGGTCCTTGAACATGGTAGTTACATTGCTGTCTATGTAGGGTCAGAAAGCTCTCGGACTTCATCAAAAATATCTTAATTTGTGTTCCGATGATGAACAAAGGTCTTACAGGTTTGGAATGACATGAGGGTGAGTAATTAATGACAAAATTTTCATTTTTGGGTGAACTATTACTTTAAAATAAACCAATGAAAGGAAACATGTACTTTATACATTAAGTCTATGGACATGTGTCAACCAAATGGAGCAAACTGAGAGACTGCTTACGCTCAGGATGTTTCCCAGCTGACTCTGGACTAACTTCTGGAAGTTCTTCCCACCCAGGCTCTCTTTTCCCCGTGCTGAAGACAGGAACTGCATAACAACTGTTTTAATGGCACCCTCCATCTTTGTAACTCTACAAAATGAGAGAAGAACATACATTATAAACAACACAAATATACAACACTGATTCAGTGCACCTCAAAAAATTGAAGTAAAATTTACTTTGAAACTGACTGATAGTAAATTTCACAAATAATTGAATTGCAAAAAAAGGCAAGTAATTAAAAATTACATTTCGAGGTAGAGAACTGATAATCTATGCATCCTATTACCCTACCAGAGACTTCTGGTTGATTAGGCGCTATAGGGAAGTACCAAGAAGAATAACGTGTAGTAAACAGTAAAACTTTGCACTACAATCCAGTGCGTTCATAATTAAGATAGCTAAGACACACCAATTTGCAATATCAAGCAGTAAAACGAGCTGTTTCATACAACTAAAAATAGCTGGACCCAAATGAGACCGGAAGCCATACCCATAAAATTTACAAATGTCCACACCCGCTCATACGCTGTAAAAAAAACCCAATTTGTTGAGTCAACTTAAAATAATTTGTAACCTGGCTGCCTTAAAATTTTAAGTTCAGTCAACTCAAAAAATGTTTATGCAAACTTGAAATGTTAAATTATACTAAGTGACAACTTATTTGATATTTGAGTTAAATCAACTTAAAATTTTAAGGCAGCTGGGTTACTTACCCATCTGTTAAGTTTAGCAAACACAAATCTCTAAGTTGTTACTTAGTACAACTTAACATTTCAAGTTGAATAAACTTATTTTAGTTGACTGAACTTATAATTTAAAGGCAGCAGGGTAACCAATTATTTTAAGCTGACTCAACAAATTGTGTTTTTTTTTTTTTTTTTTTTTTTTTTTTTTTTTTTACAGTGTATGGGGAAAAAAGGTTGATATTTTATTTCCAACCTTGAAATGGGTGAAGGGGTACTCTCAACTTACTGAAGGGGTCACGGTGGTATCTGAGATTAAAAAAAAAGACTGGAAAACACTGCAACATCTATTTTAAGGATGGAGTCATAATTTTAGTAAGTGACATTTTAGCAGCCGGGATAACTAAAAGGAAGGGCAGGCACTGGAAAATGAGAGACCTGAGGAGAGGGATGATGCTAGAATAATTAAAGAGCTTGAAGAAGGGAGGCGGGAGAGAGGAGCAGAGGAGGAGTGTGTGGAGCTGTAGAGTGTATACCACAGGACAATGGAACCTGTGATCTTTAACGGACATTCGATCCACTCAGGCCACAGGCTCACGTTACCGCTGGGGTTGCCTGCTACATGTCTGTTACACTCTCTCTCTCATCCAACAACATTCATACACAAAAGCCCATACACACTCTTTGAAGGATGCCCACTCACACAAGCCTTTCCTCTTGGATGAATAACCCCTTTTTACCTTCCCTACCAACACACAAAGTAAAGCAATAAAGTGTAACCTACTGCATTTCATATTCTTGTACTGTAGATCTTATCTCATATTTGACACCAACAAATAATTAATGATCTAATTTGGGTTTCCTTCCAGTGACATTTAGCAAGCTTATCCATAACAAACACAAGGTACTGTAAAACACAGGTGAGGGCCACAATTCCACAAAACAGGTTTCTTTTTTCACTCATATTTTGCAAGTTTCACAAATAATTACAAGGAAACTGCAAGTTATACATTGAATTAAATGTTAAAATTTGAAGTAGAAAAAGAAAAGAAAAAGTTTTTTCTGGTGCATATACTCTAATAATCTTTGCTTTACTTTTATTTACAGAATTATCTTTCACTCTGTAATAAAATGAAAAAGCAAATACTAAAGTAAATGTACACATTACAACATTATAATGTTAATTGATGTTCATTTTGAGACCTGCTAGAGCTTATATTTAACAGTCTTATTAAATTATTAGTGTTTTAAATGACTAGCTTAGTAAGCCTACACTGTAAAAAACAATTTGTTGAGTCAACTTAAAATAATTTGTAACCTGGCTGCCTTAAAATTTGAAGTTCAGTCAACTCAAAAACAGTTTATTCAACTTGAAATGTTAAATTATACTAAGTGACAACTTAGATATTTGATTTGAATCAACTTAAAATTTTAAGGCAGCTGGGTTACTTACCCATCTGTTAAGTTTAGCAAACACAAATCTCTAAGTTGTTACTTAGTACAACTTAACATTTCAAGTTGACTAAACTTATTTTAGTTGACTGAACTGAAAATTTTAAGGCAGCAGGGTAACAAATTATTTTAAGCTGACTCAACAAATTGTGTTTTTTATTTTTTACAGTGTACACTGTAAAAAATAATTTGTTGAGTCAACTTGAAATAATTTGTTACCCGGCTGCCTTCAAATTTAAAGTTCAGTCAACTCAAAAAAAGTTTAGTCAACTTGATAGATAGATGTTTGAGTTTAAGGTTAACATTTTAAGGCAGCTGGGTAACTTACCCAGTTTTTAAGTTTAACAAACCACATTTTTTGTTAAGTCAACTTAAATATCTAGCTGGGTAACAAAATATTTTAAGTTGACTCAACAAAATAACCAATATGTTTCCAATATATTGTGCATCCCTAGTTATATCTGTGCAGACTACAAAAAAACTAAACACGTTTTGGCCAGAAAATCAGATTTTGCTGCCTGATCAATGCCTGCATTTTCCCTTAAAATGAGCTTTTAACACTTACACACATGCACACAAAATTAATGTGATTTTAATGTGCGTGTGACGTATGAGTAATTCTATAGGCCTCCCCTTTCAGGTAAATCTTCCATCTGACAGACGTCACACCTGAATACTTACACTACACCACTAACATTAGTACACTACACCACTGCTCTACCGTCCTCCCAATTACTGATGGACCTCTATTAACCTAATTAGACAGAGAGAGAGAGAGAGAGAGAGAAGCCTGAGCAGGGCTTGGGTGAAAATTACTGGAGGAGGACCTGCTGGAATTTACTGATAATCATGCTTATTAATCCTTTCTCCTACAAGCAACCAGTGTGGTTTTGCATTACTGTAGTTGTGGCTGTGAAAAGACAGATTTTTTTGTATAAAGGCATGTGTTTAGCTATGAGAGGCTTTTGTTTGAGCAGAGAGAATTGTCTTTGTCTTAAAAATGTTGTCATTGTTCTAAATGAGATGCACTCATTAGGTGATACTCAAGCTCAGACTTGGTCAGACTAAGGCAGAAGCATCAGACAGGCTGATTGATAGGTGCTCTTAGTGATTAGTCCCAAAGGACCCAAACAAACTGTCACGTAATGAGATGCTGTGAAATATAGAAGTCAACAAACCCATGAAGCTTTGCGATACATGCCAGCTGCCAAGCGGAAACTATAAAGGCACTAAAAGCGCATTGGAAAGCACTGCAACTAACACCACAAAATTTTAAACACAACCGCTTCAAGTATACTAGCTAACTTTGTTTTTCAGCAGAGTGAAGTTCTGACAATTTTATAGGCCTATAAGGCCTAGCTTTTCCAGTTATTACTTAGTTTACCCAAACAATAGTGGTGTAATGCGGCTAAATGTTGAGCTGAAGGAATAAACAAACACCCTCACCTAAATAGCCCTCTCAACCAAATATCATTGGAAGGTCTGAATTTTTATTGGGAATTGATTTGTCCTAAACACTCCTCTCTGTTATTTCCCTGCTGAAAAAAATAACAATCGAAACCATCACAGAATTTGTAATGGTTTTACTGGTTAAAATGGAAATTGTACTGGTTAAAACGGAAATTGTATTGGTCTCTGTTGGTCTCAACTGGTAATTTGTCACCTTCTATTGGTGGCTTATTAAAACCACTAAATCCTAATGGAATATGTCCTAAAACACACTACAGGAAACCATTTTTAATGGTTAATAGTTGATGGTTTGTAATGGTATTTGTAGTGGAATCCATTAGAATTTCTGGGATGGTTAAAATTTTTTGTTGTTGTTTCAGCAGGGTTGTAGCACTGAAAAGTGTAATTCATTTTAGTGAATCAGTCAATCTTAAATAGTCCCATCTTACTTGTAGTGTTGGAAAGTTTGAATCATTTTGTAAACTCATTCGCCTAAATGGTCCTCTCTCTTAAACGACACCATTTTCAGAATTTTTTATGCATTTTGGCCATTGATTTACTAAACATACTAAACATTGGCATTTTGGGGGTCAGAAAATGGCAAAAATGAGTTTCAAAGTGCACGTATTTGAACACAATATTATCATCTCTGTATAAACTACAAAAATGCAAATTTGTGAAAACGTTGAGATCAGGTTCATGCATACTACATGTTCAGCCCACCTTATTTTGCAACATGGAAGTAAGTCGTTTTCTGTGCATGTGCAAGACTATCGGTTCATTAGCCGCTGTAGGGAAATGACGAGAAGACATGCAGTAAATGGCAAAACTGTACACTACAAACCAGTGTACCGCTAGACCAGTTTTGTACAGCTAAAAATAACTGGAAGGGAATGACACTCGAAGCCTCCCACAATAAATTTACAAATGGCCACGCCCACTCTTAAGGGAAAAATAAGGTGCATAGGCATGTGCCAACTGTATGTTGACTGTGTTTTTTTCTGTTGTTGAAGTTAAATTTTTTTTTAAAAGTCTATAGGTATGTGCACATGTGCTGACTTTGCCATCTACTGGCCTGGCATGAATAATACAGCATTTTAAGTAATTTTAGTGGAACTGTGTGAACGGGATTGTTTGACAACACCTCCTGATAGCACACATACATTACAGAGACATCTAGGCATTTACATCTGCAAGATGTATTTTTTTAAAGTGCTATACGTCTGTTTGACGTTTCCTATCAGATGTCAAGTGGACATATATTAGATGTCTTTAAGATCTTTAAGATTTAGAATGTACGTAAAACTGGCATCCGAAAAAACGTCTGTCAAACGTTAGATGCTTTCCAGATCAGGAGATCTGGAAACGTACATGTGCTATCTACTATCGTCTTTACACAACAGCTTTTCAAAATCGCAAAGGAAAAACTTTTCTGTTTAGTTGTCATGTAAACAAATCCTTATTTGTTGTGTTAGAAGTCAAGTTCATTAAATTCATGAAAATGAAAAGAATTAAAGAGTGATTCACTGATGCGAGTCCCGGAACTATTAGGGTGTAAATTAGGGTGTTGTTATTCTATTCTACAATGCACCTGTTCAATTTTAATACTGTTAATTGTACCTGAGTGTTCATTCATTTCAAAATCACTCATTGTGTTTGTGCCATATTTAGTGAAGTTATATATAATTCTTAAAGGATAGCCTACTTTAATAATTTGAAGTAGCTACACTGCAGTCTACTTTTTAAAAAATGTACTGCAAAGAGTATTTTTTAAAATATTTTTAAAACAGTTAATTTCCCACTTAACTGTTTGCAATTTAAAACTGTTACATTTTCAAAACAGTAGCTTGACTGTAGTGTAAAGTAGCTACTTCAAATTATTAAACTTTCAAAGTACTGTAGCTTCCCCAATAACAAATTGCTCCATGGTGACACTGTGAATAAAACCTACAGTGTCTACCCTAAACAAGCTCAAATGAATGATTTTTCTGCTCACTGGGAAACAATAATGGAATAGTAGCAAAATCACATCTCTTATTACTGTGTTCTCTTCACAGTTGTCTTGAATGAACTGCATTCCATTCTTGCTCCTGTAGATGTCCCTCCAGGCTGCTTGAGGTTTGCGCTTGTTTCCTGATGTTACTAAAAAATGTCAAACTTGCAACTATCTCTAGATGAAAATGTAAAGAATGAGGATGCGAACGTGACATGCATGAATAAGGCTTTGTTAACATTTCTCATGTTCAGCACTCAAACATAAATTGTTGCACTTGTGCAGGCAGGTGGTTCATGGCTCTTATTTCTAAAAGATGTTCTTGTTCCCACAAGATGCATGTAAGAGTACAAGTATGCATACTCATTGCCCCAACATGACTGAATGATCTGATTCTTAAAATATCTGAGGGGACACATTATTTTAGATAGGATACTTGTACTCATTGTTGAGAATGCATACTTTGTAATATCTTTTTTCTATACAATGAAGTGAACGACGACAGAGTCATACATTTGGAACAACATTAGGGTGTGTAAATGATTACGTAATTTAATTTTGGGAGTGGACTGTCCCTTTAAGAGTATATTTTATTTTGTGGCGGTGTTAGTTTTTCCAGTTTATGTATGTAAACGTGGAAAAAGAAGTTTTTACTGTCTCTCCGTGAGGTGTGAATCATTACCTCAGCTTGTACCAGGCTGTCAGCACTTGAAGGCAACGGTGAACAAGTTGTCTCAAGCTCTCTGGGTTATCAGACAGCTCCCACCGCCGCTGTCTTATCTCTGCATTTATAATTAACGGCGTTCTGGTGGCCGTGTCGCCGATGACACATTGAGGTCGTGCTTCGTCCGGTTAGGATCGAGTGCATTTCCCCCAAACGCCCGTAAGGTCGACTGCAGGGCTTATCGCGGATAGTACGCAGCGAATCTATTCGCCTCACGCAAAGGATTTGCGGCACAAGCCGCGCTTGCGCTCTGAGAAAACGCTCTGAATTAATAAATACCAGGTTTCTGATTTCTTCTTTGGTGTAAAGGGAGAAGGGCTTGCGTTACATCTATAGGGAATCGGATCGGCTACTAGCCACCGGACAAGTGAGCCTATAAGGGCTGAAATATTCACGCAGAGTGGGAAGGATTAAACGGAAAGTGACACATTTGCAGTGGGCACGAACGCTTATTTATGGAAGCCTGTTAACTTGATGCCAAAGTTATGCGTTCTCACAAAGCCACATTAAAACCAGCTAACAGACCAGTTGGAAAGTTTCTGAACTTTCATAAAAACAGCAAACGGAGACCTAAATAAAGCCAGAAAACGCCCTTTTCAGCAGGCACTACAAACAAAAGAAGTCAAATGAGAAATATCCTAAACACAAAAACCCTCTAGTTAACTGTAATACAATCCCAGAACAAAACATCATATTTTATTCTAAACTGACGAAATCTTAACAAAACAACAACAGAGTTTGTCCTACAAACTTCTCAGGATCAAATCAGAAAGCTTACCTAGTTTTGTAAGGAAACTTTTCTTCTGCTGTTTCTTGCTTCTTCTAACGTAAGCCAGTACAATGCCTATAAAAAAGCCTCTTCTGCGAATTCCAGTCTTCCCAAGTTGCTTTTTTTCCCATCAAATCACTGGGCGTATACCCAGAACTTTATGGGTGGGGAAAACAGGATATATTACTCAAGAGAGGTGTTGTGCGGACATAACTCCCCTGAAAGTGTACTGTCATAAATGAGGTGAGAGGTGAGAAGAGGTTTAGAAAGTGAATAATACCACTTCAACTGTTTTTCCTCAAACCATCTACAGACATTTTCTGATTTATTGCAGTGGATTCTGTGCCAACTGCATGGCCCATGTCCCATGTAAGTGAGTAAGTGTGTGCCTATCACAAGTAGGAGCATGTATTTGATCATTGCATAAAGGCTTAGTGAGACATTACTGAGATCATCATCCAGCCACACCTTGAGAGCTTAGTCAGATACTTTTTTCCAAGTTTCTGGCCAACTTGCTTTACCACATTCATCAAGATATAAGCTCTGAAAGTCGTCTTTTCTGTCTAACTTTCTTTCTGCAGTATGAAGATATGTTTGTGCATATGCGAGGGAGGGAGAGAGAAAGAATGCAGCTATGTGAGAGAGAAAGCCGTCTGCTGCGGGGCGCACAGCATACCAGAGCACAATTATCAGGAACATGTGCTTTCCAATTACCAAGACAAAACCCTCACAGTCCAGTGATTCTCCTCCACCCTGTTCGCTAAGCCCACAGTCTCTGTGTTTGGTCGGTGCTATGCAACATTAATGTAGGTTCTGTTTGTTTTTGAGTAGCATTGTTTGCCATCGTAATTACTGCCAAACAATACAATGGAATTCCTGCCTGTGAATCTCATCAAAACTTTAAACACAAAGCAAAAGTTCAACAGTTTATAAAGTCAAAACTAGAAAATAAACATTAAATAGGTCAAATAAAAAAATATATGTATATCTATATTTTTCTATATATTTTAAGCTAGCTTTTTTTTCAGAATATGAGATATTTAATGTAACATGGATAGCTCATCTAAACAGTCATAAAACACATAGGCTATTAGGATGGGTAGATACCATGGTAGTATTTTCTGACCAAGATGAGTCTTGACAGGCATAAACTGATTTTCAGGATGTTAAATCTAGCACATTGTTTCAGGCAAACACTGTTAAAACCATGATTAGCTCACATTGTGAAACTGGACACACCTACAAAATGAGCCCAAATCCTGACACTACTTCTAGTATCGCATTGTAATAGCAAAAATGCAATAATAGTGATAATAATATATTATATAACATAACATGTAAATATATTTTAATGGAAAACATTTATGTTTATCTTGTAAGCAACTGTTTAGTTAATATTTTCTCCCATGTTTCAAGGTGGTAAAAAAAGGTTGCTCAACTTCATAGGCGTAACGTCTGAAATTACGTTTGCATGCCAGAAAACGGATTGTGCAAGAACAGATGTAAGAAGCTCTTCTTGAAAGATTGATGGTTTTAGAATTATAAATCAGCTTTAGTGTCTGATGACCTTATGACAGGGATTGATTGACAAAACAAAACAAAACAACAAAAATACTACACTCTCAGAAAAAAAGGTACAGTTCTGTCGCTGGGGCGGTACCCTAAGGTACAAAAGTGAAAAGGTACATTACCCCTAAACAGTACATATGTGACCCTGGACCACAAAACCAGTCTTAAGTTGCTGGGGTATATTGGCTATATGGGGTATATAGCCAAAAATACATTGTATGGGTCAAAATGATAGATTTTTCTTTTATGGCAAAAATCATTAGGAAATTAAGTAAAGATCATGTTCCATGAAGATTTTTGTAAAATTATTACTGTAAACATATCAAAACTTAATTTTTTGATTAGTAATATACATTGTTAAGAATATTATTTGGACAACTTTAAACTTTAAATATTTTGATTTTTTGCACCCCCAGATTCCAGATTTTTAAATAATTGTATCTCGACCAAATATTGTCCTATCCTAACAAATCATATATCAATGAAAAGTTTATTTATTCAGCTTTCAGATATATATATAAATCTCAGTTTTGAAAAATTGACCCTTATGACTAGTTTTGTGATCCAGGGTCACATAATAGTATCTTAAAGGTATATTTTAGTACTTTGAAAGTACATATTGGTACCTTAAAAGTACATATTAGTATTTTAAAAGTACATATTTGTACTTTTTCACTTTGTACCTTAGGGTACTGCCTTAGCAACAGAACTGTACCTTTTTTTCTGACAGTGTACCCTGCTGATATTATGTAGGCAATTTTTTTTTCTTTTTTACCAGCAACATATATTTAACAAAAAATTATAGTAGTTGATTTATAGTAGTTTTGCCAATGGAAGTTTTTTTTTTTTTTTTTTTTGCAGGGCTCTGAACAGCATGAAATAATCTTGTTTGTTTTATCAGCTGCAAAGAGTGATCAGTCAAATGGCATTTATGACAAAGTGCCAATTAAACAAAGACAGCTGTTGGAGTTGTTTTAGCCATGTGGTTTTGTGAATCACATCTCAAATTTCACTGGGGTAAAGACATACCAGTGT
Source organism: Labeo rohita (assembly GCF_022985175.1). Classification (NCBI taxonomy): domain Eukaryota; kingdom Metazoa; phylum Chordata; class Actinopteri; order Cypriniformes; family Cyprinidae; genus Labeo; species Labeo rohita. Next base: position 20,612,030 of record NC_066884.1, on the reverse strand, counting down.
AAACATACCAGTTCATAGTACTTAATCAGGTCATGGTTTATTTCAACCATGTTTGAGAGAGAGAGAGAGAGAGAGAGAGAGAGAGAGAGAGAGCCAGCGTCTTTGTGTAACAGCGCTCTCTAGTATTTGAAGGCTGGTATTGCCAGATTTACATCTAAACATGGTCACAATAGCTTATAATATTATTACAGAGAAATGTTCTTGCTGTGGTATTGCAGTAAAACAGCACATCAGCGGATTATAACAGGTGGAAAGTTAAAAAAAAAAAAAAAAAACTTCCATAGGTACAACTTATGTTTGTCTACTAAACTAATGAAGAATTTAAAGACATTTTCAAGAATTTAAACACATTTTGAGCAGTAGTGAAAAATGGAAATATAAATCACAATGAAACCTGAAAACATGTTTTCTTTTTTGAAACTTTTAGCACCAGTGGTGAACTATGTGCTTTTTCACTTGAGTGTTGTTTAACATGTACTCTGTGTAGCACAATGAAAATTTATGTGCAGATACTGATGAAAAAGATTGTGACAAATACAATTTATACATTTTATGAATTTATTGATTAGTTCAGTAATTAGTATTAAAATAGAGACATTGTTTTAAAAGCATGAACATATAGTCAGTTACTCTAAGTAATTATCACTGATAAGCATCACATTTCAAAGTGTGACAAGCATTTTTAAAATATGAAATGGAGCAGTAAGATTTGTTGGTCACACTTTATTTAAAGGTCCAGTTCTCGCTATTAACCATTAGCTACGACTTTTGCCTCAATAAACCCCTAATTTGCTGCTTATTAATAGTTAGGTAGTTGTTAAATTCAGGTATTGGGTAGGATTAGGGATGTAGAATTTAGTCATGCAGAATAGGTGCTTTATAAGTACTAATAAACAGCTGATATGTTAATAATAGGTATGCTAATAAGTAACTATTAGTGAGAACTGTTCCCTATACTAAAGTGTTACCAGTTTTTTCTTCACAGTTTGTATTTAAGCAGGAACACACCAGATGTAGTTTCAAGAAGCTTCCTGTAAAACAGTTCAGATATTATTTCAAATATAGTTTAATACCTGTAACATGATTCTTTCTTACAGCGTCAGTTTAGATTTTTGCGATATTTTAGTCATTTTGTATTTTTCCAAGGGTCAAAAAGTGACTTGTGCCAGTTTCCTGCTAATTCTTTACTCACCGTGTATTCCTCTGCAATGTTTCTCCTCAAACGATCCCAGAAATGCACTCTGTCACCTTCATCCTCTGGCCAGTCCAGATATGTACGTGATCTCACCAGTTTGGCTAAACTATGGAAAGTAATGATAAAAGTATTTACACCATTTATAAAATGAGAAAATGAATACAATATTTGATTTAGTAAATTAAAAACATTAATAAATTAAAAAACAAAACATGAACAGGGTAAGTTTTTTGAAATTGAGACTTACACATCAAGCTGAATAAATAAGCTTTCCACTGATGTGTAGTTAGTTATGATAGGACAATATATGACCGAGATACAACTATTTGAATATCTGAAATCTGAGGGTGCAAAAAAAATAAAAATAAAATAAATATTGAGAAAATTGTCCAAATTAAGTTCTTAGCAATGTATATTACTAATCAAAAATTAAGCTTTGATGTATTTACAGTAGGAAATGTACAAAATATCTTCATGGAACATGATTTTTTCTTAATATCCTAATGATTATCAGCATAAAAGGAAAATTGATCATTTTGACCCATTCAATGTATTGTTAGCTATTGCTACAAATATTCCCATTTTACTTATGACTGGTTTTGTGTTTATACAAATAATACAACATTGTTCAAAGGTTTGAGGTTGCTAAGATTTTTGTAACTTTTTGCACAGTTAATGCACATTGTTGTTAAAGCGATAGTTCGGCCAAAACTGAAAAGTACCCTATGATTTACTCACCCTCAAGCCATCCTAGGTGTATATGACTTTCTTCTTTCAGACGAATACAATCGGAGTTATATTAAAAAATGTCCTGGCTCTTCCAAGATTTATAATGGCGGTGAACGGTTGTTGAGATTTTGAAGTCCAATAAAGTGCATCCATCCATCATAAAAAGTACTTCACACAGCTCTGGGGGATTAACAACAATGTCTTCTGAAATGAATCAATGTGTTTGTGTAAGAAAAATATCCAAATGTTAAACTTTATAAACCATAATCTCTAGCTTCCGCTAACAGCCGTACACACCTTCACGAAAGAGTGGCATTCCAGCGGATGATGTAGGATGTAGTTGTAGTGTAAGAATATGCTAGTCTCGCCAAGAACCAAGTTTTGTTTATAGCAAACGGTAAACAAGTCTCCTCTTGGCTTATATCAAAATACTCTGACTTTTTTCTATACAAATCCTCATTCATGACCGTTGTTTGTTCCGGTTCATCACTTCCATGTTCTTCACTGTGTTTGTCAATGTCCTATGTGACCTGCTGAAATGCCACTCTCTCGTAAATGTGTGTACAACAGTTAGCAGAAGCTAGAGATTATGGTTTATAAAGTAAATATAGAAATATAGAAATTCACTTCAGAAGCTTTTTTTACCCCCCAGAGCCGTGTGGAGCACTTTTTATGATGCATTTATGCACTATTTTCCTTCAAAATCTTGGCCACTGTCCACTGCCATTATAAAGCTGGGAAGAGCCAGGACATTTTTCACTATACCTCTGTATTGTATTTGTCTGAAAGAAGAAAAGTCATATAGTAAATCATGGGGTATGGGGTATCCCTTTAAGGAGGGCAACTCCTTCCATTTTTCCCTAATTACCGATGGAAAGCAGAAAGCTCAAAAGGAGAGATGTGTTCGAGGAAGACGAGGATGAGACGGTGTTTCTGATATTCCAGCTGCCGGTGTGTGGCCACTCGCATCTCCAGACTGCACCAGTCACTGCGCAGATATCGGCGGCTGATCAAACAAACAGTGCACTGACTGCTGTAGATACTCTCCGTGATGTTGTCCATGATATCTTTACCCACCTAAAAGATGTTTCACGAATTATTTTCGATTAGTCTCGATGGATAGCAATACTGATAAAACTCAAACGCAACTACTTCTGATGCTGTTTTTTGTATTCAAAACCTTATTTTATAAACCTCACCTCAAAGTCTCTGTTGTGCAGACACAGCCTAAGTCTCAGGTTCCCTTGCTCCTCCAGTCGAGGAGCCATCTCCCCCAGGACCCAGGCCTCATCTCGGCTACAGAAAGACACAAAAGCATCATACTGCATCTCCTCTATCTCCCCATCAGCCACTTCGACTCGTCTCCTCCTCCTGTTCCACTGCCTACCAAACCTCCTCTCCACCCATCCTCTCAGGCGGAAGAAGAGGACCACAGAAGGCCAGCGAGCAAAGCGGTATCCAACGGCTGCCGACAGCAGAAGACAAACGCAGCCAGCTGTGGCCACATAGCAAATGTACTGCGCATCAGTCTGACAGAGCTTCTCCATGGTCTCCAAGAAGTTGAGTATCTGATAGTGCCAAACACATTTCTGCTTCTGCAAGAAGATAACCTGCACTTTTTCCGAGCTCTCTGCCCAGTCAAGAACCCAGCCGTTTTCACAACTGCACTGAAAATCCACTCTGTCAAGAACAAACGCTGTAAGCACTGGAAGAACTTCAAACACACCATCAATCAAGACCAGAGGACTGTCGCTGTAGAGACGCAGCAGCTGCAGAGATGTCAGGTCCTTAAACATACTCCCAGTCAGGAAACTCAGATGGCAGTTTACCAGCACTAGAGTCTGGAGTTTTGTTAAGTTCCAGAAGACACGTCCAGCTTCTGTATAGTTTGAAAAGTTCAGGTTGCTGAGCTTGAGATGCTTGAGATGGTGCAGAGTACTGATTTTAGTGTCACTGAGAGGTGCTCGTTCAGCTCCTCCTGAGATTTCAAAGGATTCCAGGTTTGGGAAATAAGGTGCCATGAAGTTATTCTTGCATATAAATAGGTTGCAAACCACTTTTAGCTCTCTGACTGCTTTAAGAACATTATTATCACAGTCCACAAAATCCAGTCTGTCTCCTTTTAGCTCCAGAACAAACGTTTCCTCAGGCTGTGATGTATGTTCCAGGTTAAAAGTAGTTCCATAATGTGCATCAATACTTAGTCGCTGTATTTTTGGTGGAAATACATAAAAAATCATATTTAGATGCAACTCATAAATATACTCCAGTCTACCCAGTGACAGTTCACGAAGCTCCCGCTGGTCCTGAAATGTCCCATCCTCAATAGTCTCAATGATGTTGTTATCGATAAGCAGGACCTCCAAAGCCATAAGGGATCTGAAATACTTCACAGTAAGCTGCGAGATCTTGTTTGAGTCAAGTTTGAGAACTTTGAGGTGACGCAAACCACGGAATGCATGCAGCTGTATGGTTTTTATGGCATTAAAGCTGAGAATGAGCTGCTCGAGAAAAGGCATGCAAGCGAACTGGTCTCCGCCAAGTTCTGAAATTGAGTTTCCGGTGAGGTCCATCAAGGTTAAGGACCAGACAGTGCCGTTTGCGGCAACACAGAACGGAGCTTCTGTCAGTGTCATATAGGTCATTTGCACTACTTGCATACCTGTGTTTCCTTTCCAGAAACTAAAATCCAAGTGGTGTACTTCTGATCTGCTGATGAATACATTTATCAGAGTTGTCCCACACTCCTTTAAGTCCTCTGCAGTCAATCTATCTGTTGAAGTAAAAACGAGGCTGAGCAATTTAACATGAAGGCTGGTGATGATATGACACACATCTTTGAAGTTTGTTGAATATTTTTTTACAACACTTCCTTTCAAGCTCAACTCGCTGACTTTTCCAACCCCGGACTCCCAAATACTACCCAGCGACTTGCCATTGAACTCCAGATGGAGGCTGGAGAGGTTCTGGAATGCAACTAGAGAGTTAGCTTGAATGATTTCAATACTGTTGCCTATTAGATAAAGGTTTTGAATCCCAGACAAGACAGTCACAGGCCAAGTCTTTGATCCACCTGGACATGCTTTGGTCTCAATTTTTTCAATCCCACTGTCTGTCACACTCAGGTTCTTCAGGTGGGACATTCCCTCCGGAAGATAACAGAAAATATCACTAAGGTCCTGTGTGCAAGTTCTGGTAATCTCTAGACTGATTAAGCTAACCAACGGATCAAATATACTGGTGGATACATTGACTAACTTTAGACCTCTCAGTGCCAGCTTTTCCAAATTAGTCAAACCAAAAAATGCGAGACTTTCCACGGAGACTGACCTGCAAATAGCATCGTTAAAAAGCACCAACAAATACTTCAGATTGGGGAGTCCCGAAAATGCACCAGATTGAACCCTCTTCAGTCTTATCCCATCTATTTGAAGGACCTCCAATGAAGATAAGCGTGAAAAGGCATCAGCAGGAATGCTTGAAAAATCGCCGTAGATACAAAGGGATCGAACTTGAAGGCCTACCTCTGACAGATCAGTGCGGAGGTCTGTAATATTGCAGTCTGTGTATGGACCCCTTCCTGGATAATGGTAGCAGTATGGAGTCTTCGGCATGTCTCTGAGGAGATGCTCCTCGGTGGTTATGCAGCGTTTACTAATAATACTAAAAACACCATTGCAGATACTTAAACCCAGTGCGAATCTCCACCAGAAGCACAAGCAATTGGAGTCAAGAACATCCATTGTGGAGGTACAGCACTCTAGACAAATCTATTCCTACCCCTTCACTCTGCATAAGTTCTTCATTTGCATTTAACATCACACTGCACTTGTTTAGACACTGGGTGAACTACTATTTCTAACACTTCCTCTTTTAAGGTGAAAAAGCACTGGTTTTCTTTTTAGAAAACATTTATTTTAAGCCCTGCCTCTTTGCCATGTGAACCACCAGTTTGTTTTAATGATTCTTAAATGGGACTTTTTAAAATATTTTTACATCAAACTGATTTAAGGAAAATGCTGGGTTCAGTTTGTTGGGTCATTTTATTTGGTTATTTTTAATATTTTTTACCCAGATGCGGTGTAGTTTTCCTGTACCTCAGCTGCAGGGTCATTTTTACTGTCAATAAAAATGATGAACCCCCTCACATACTTACTCAGCGCTAATCAAACTGGTTAAAACTGGATATGTTTGTCAGCGGGCATTTTGTGTTCTGTCCCGAGAGAAAACTTGACTGACCGGAAACTTCCTGAATGAAATTAAGGTATTATTACATTGTATTCTTTTCAAATATTACTGTAAAAATAAGAAAAACGTCTGAAGTCTCACTTTTTTTCTTTTGTTTAAATGTACGTCCCAGCTAACGTCTGCTGGAAAAGAAAGCCTTCTACAAACGCAGCATTCACCGGATCTACCCAAAGCGAAGTTCCACCTCCAGCCAAACAAATGTACGACCAGGGCTCAAACACGACGTGACATCGGTGTTATACGTAACAAAGTTTCCCTGCGCTCTAATGACTAAAATGGACCTTTCTCACATTTCCTGGATTCTCATAGCATAGTGGTCCTTGACCAGCAACATGACCAGCATAAACCAGCAAAAGACCAGCATAGACCAGCATCAAGACATACGTTGTCACTTTCAAAGGACCAGCATAAACCAGCTAAGGACCAGCTTAAACCAGCATCAAAACATACCTAACCAGCATATGCTGTTTTTTTCACCAGGGATATCTACCTTTTTCCTGAGTAACCGATAAGTGCCCTCATGATGAAGTCTAACTTTCATTTGGATGCTCTTGTGTTCTGGTCTCAATAGAAATCAATGTTAAAATGGGGTAACAAGATCAGCTGTATTAATTGAACTGAAACTGTTTAAATGTAACTAAATATAAAAATGCACACAAGGTTAAGCTGTGCGTTAATTTGACTAAAAATGCCAGAGACTAGAAATGTGAAGCAACCTCCCGTTATGAGGCGGACGAGACTTGCGTGTTTAGGAAAAAGGTGGATATAAACAGATTTTATAGTGCATTTTTATAATTTAAAATGAAAAACCTTCAGTAGGTTGACTGACCCAGCACTATGGCAAAAACCACCCTGCAAATGAGTCAATGTATAAAACCCAACAAGCTCAGTCAAAATAACCCAGCATTTATTCTGTCCAATATTTACCCAGCACTGGGTTGCTAAATAACCCAGAAATGGTAGTTTTCAACCCAGCATTTTTTAGAGTGTACTATTAAAAACAAAGATTCTTTTTTGCACTGATTTTTTTAAGAATGCTTTTCATGAGTTGCTTTATTACATTAAATGACTTTGACAGTTTAATCCTGCTTTCTTTAAAGATTAAGTTTTGACATTGTAAGTTGCTGCATGTGCACAAAAAAAGCCACAAGTAAAAACACTTCACAGTTCATGTGAGACATTCATGTCAAGTTCATATATAGTGCAACCTAAGAGGAACTGAGAAAACTTGTTCTTTCTACTCAGGAACTACAAGTGATGTTGTGATGAAGAGATAAGGTAGTTTAACCATCTGTGAATTACGTTGCAGAAACAGATGCAGGCCTCTTTTATAAGTTAACCTAAAAACACACAAATCTTAGAGCAAATGAGTAAAGCAACACATCATGCATAACAGTATGCATCTGTTTATTCAGCATGAACATTACCCACTTCCATAACCACAATCATCTGAACATCGACTAACCAAAAAAAAAAAAAAAAAAAACTTTATTACATTTATCAGTGTTGCACATTTTATTACAATTTAGTGGACTGTGAAAAACTATATGCTGCACTTAAGTAGTTAAGTGAATAAGTGTACAATACTTTTAAAATACTAGTTTTTGTATTTGACTGTGTAACCCAGCACAGGATCTAGAAGCAGTTTTGCCTTATAATGTGTTGACACAAGTGCAAGAAACAGGATTTATATTTTATATACCCAACTTATATTTTTGTCATTTTTTTAATGATTACAAAGGTCCAGACAATACAAGCATGTTATTAAGGATATCCTCCATCATATGTTATAAATACTAGTGAAATTCTCAAACAAACCAAAAACATTGGGTCAGGAGTCCTAAACCAAAGACAAGACAAACAAAATAATTTAAAGAATTAAAAAACAAACAAACAAACAAAAAAGCAGAGCATAGCAAAACTTATAAACATTAACAAAACTCCAACAATCTATTTATTATCTGTACAGTGTAAAAGCTAAGTATGATTTTAAAATGCACTTGAATCGTTACGTGACTATTTTAAGAGACAAAATTAAAATATCATTACAAATGAGTGTACCAGTCTGTAACTGTGAACTGTCACCCTCAGCGCTACATTCTTCTGATGAATATTCCTGCACAAATATTATTTTCGTGTAAGATGTGCCATGTCTTAAACATAAACCTGATGTGCCGTAACAGTAGATCAGTTCCAAGAAAAATCCAGCATCTGACAGCATGTTTCCCTGGAGCCAGATTCATGAATATACTCATAAAACAAAATTAAGAACGTTATGAAGATAAATAAGAATTTTGAGCAAAATTACTTTAAAATAATAATAAAAAATCTAAATATTTTCTTTAGAACACATTTCATTTCCAGGAACATTTTTTTAAGAGTAAAATAATAATGACAAAACGTTTTGACTTTTTGACTATACTAATCTATTCATTAAATCCTTGGTAAATCTTTTTTTTTTTTTTTTTTGCACCTAATAGCAGACATTTTATGTCATCTCTAAGAGGGCTTTCTGTCTGCTTCTCCATTGATAACACACAGTAATTCTGGAACAAACATGCAGGTACGCTAGATTATAATAATAAGTAAAATACAGTAGTAGTAATATGCATTATATTTATAATGTTGTAACACTTATATTTTAAAATCAAAACAGTCCAATTAATTTATTAATCACTGTGTATTCCAAGGTCTAAGACGTTATTCAGAATGATTTTGAACATATTTAAAAAAAAAATGTTAACTGTTAAAATGTTAAATGTTAGTTTTTTAAGAACTATCTTAAGACAAAACAATAATTCTTAAAGAGATAGTTCACCAAAAAAAATGTAAATTCTGCCACCCTCATGTTGTTCCAAACCCGTAAGGCCTGCATTCATCTTCGGAACACAAATAAGATATTTTCGTTGAAAGAGCATTCTATTGTTAAAATAGTCCAGTGGATCAGTGGTTTAACCATAATTTTTTGAAGCTACGAGAATACTTTGTGCGCAAAGAAAACAAAAATAAATACTTTATTCTTGTTTTGTTTCATTTGTTTTCTTTGCACACAAAATGTATTCTTCTAGTTTCATAACCTAATGGTTGAACCACTGATGTCACATGGACTATTTTTTCAATTGAAAGCTCAGAAAGCTCTTGGATTTCATCAAAAATATCTTAATTTGTGTTCTGAATATGAGCGAAGCTCCAACGGGTTTGGAACGACATAAGGGTGAGCGATTAACAACAGAATTTTCATTTTTAGGTGAACTGTCCCTTTAAGAATTCTTGTCACGAAGACACAATATTCTTTACGTTTCTTAAAATAGAACATAAGAAAATAAAAATTAAGAATTTTATTCTTAAGAACATTTCATGAATCCAGCCCCAGATCATAAAATGTCTGAACAGGCGACTCTCCATGAGTCTATATTTGATGTTGTATAACATTCTCAAATTAAGATAAAGATAATGGGAAAAAAATGAGCAAAAATAGCTTTTATAAGAAGGAAACCATCACTGAGGTTTTACAGTAATGCTTTATCTATGAAAAGAAAAAGCAAAGCCATACTGATCAAAACAAATAGCTCTTTAAAATTGACACACCGCATTAGTAAATCCAGGAGCGACTGTTTTCAGATGTACCTTTTTCTCAAAACCTCTAAATCACCACAAGGAACCTTCAAACTTTCACTCTCCTGGTCTCTTTCTTCTGCTCTCCCTTCTTCGGAGCCTTCTTCACTTCTTCTGGAAGTGCAAACTTCTCCATTGCCTCCCTCTCAAATTCCTCCATCTCATCGTCGTCGTCTTCGTCTTCCTCGCTGTCCTCTCCCTCGCTGTCACTTTCTTCTCCTTCAGCCATGTCCTCCAAAATGTCCCCCACATCTTCCACAAACTCTCTGAACGGCATCTGATCATGAGCGAACACTCCATTCATGAAGAACTCCTTCACCAGCTTACCGAGCTCTTCTTTCCTGGAGGCCTGGTCCTGATCCTGGAGCTTGTTCAGGTAGGATTGGAGAAGGGTCTCGAAGTCCCGCAGGCTGACGGGAGAGAGTCCCTCGACTCGAGCGCAGTCTGCCACACCGCTGCACGCCTCCCGCTGCCCGTTATAGTGCTGAATCCGCTCTCTCTGTTTGGTCCAGTAGTTCTCATGGTCGTAATGGTGGTGGGAGGAGGCCTCGTCTGATGGTCCGTGTCCATGTCCATGTCCATGTCTCTCCTTGCGTTGTTTCTCCTTTTCAATGGGACTATTTTTCCCCTCGTTTTTATGGTAGTGCGCCTTCTTATTTTTCTCCTCCTTTTCTCTTGTCCATTCTCTGTCTTTTGACTCTCGTTTCCCTCTCCAGTGCTTGTCCTCTACTTCTTTTTCATAATAATCTTTTGAATATTCTTTGTTTTCTTTCCATTTTTTCTCTGTTTTATCGTTGTGTTTTCCCTCACTCTTTTCCTTTCTCCATTCTTTTGCACCTTTCCATTCATCATTCCGTTTCTCTTTCCCTTCTTTATGGTCACTCCGTTTATCGCTTTTCCAGTCTTTGTCCTCTTTCCGCTCCCCTCTCGGTTTCCATTCTTTTTCCTCTTTCACATTCTTGTTCCCTGAATCCTTCCAGTCCTTTTTGTCTTTTGTCTTTTTGTCATCCTGTCCTACTTGTTTGTCTTTCTTCCACTTTTTATCTTCCTTCCATTCTTTTTTCTCATCCCATCCCTTAAAATCTTTCTTGTCTTTACTTTCTTTCCCCATTTTATCAGAATCTTGTTTTTTGTCATTTTTCCACTCCTTTCTCTCTTCTTTTCGCTTCCCTGCTTTACCTTCCTCATGGTGGCTTTTATCTTTTTTCCTTTCCTTCTGTTCCTTAGTATGTTCTCCCTCAGTCGCTCTCTCTCTCCTTCCCTTGTCATCTTCCTTTTTTTCAGTTTTCTTCTTTTTCCATTCTTTATCTCCCTTGCTTTGTTCCTTCTCCTCACTCTTTTTGTCCCAAGTCTTCCTGGACTTCATGTCTTGTTTTTCCATCGGTGGTACATCACTTTTGTCTCCAGCAGAGGGCATCTGAGAAGCTGCAACTGGATGCACTGATTCGGCTCTTCCTGGAAGAGAGTTAAGATGGAGTTTTATTTCATTTTTAAAATACATATATGTTTTAATACACAGAAAAAAATCCCATTGCCCCAACACAAATAAATAAACAATCATCATGAAATAATTATTTTTAAAAATAAAAACCAAAAAATACATTAACATCAACAATTTATTTTTTCATGAGCTATGCATTTTAAAACAAGTTAAGTTAAAAAGATGCATGTGTTACTGCAACAGCGTTTTAGTGCCACGTTAAAAAAAAAAAAAAGAGAATAAAGTCGAAACATTACGAGAATAAAGTTGAAACATTTTGAGAATAAAGTCAAATTATTTTGAGATAAAGTCAAAATTACGAGAATAAAATCAAAGTATTTTGAGAATAAAGTCGAAATTACTAGAATAAAGTCAAAATATTTCAAGAATAAAGTCGAATTATTTCAAGATAAAGTGGAAATTACGAGAATAAAGTCGGAATATTTCGAAAATAAAGTTGAAATATTTAAAAAATAAAGTCAAAATATTTCGAAAATAGTCAAAATTACGAGAACAAATGTCAAAGCATTTTGAGAATAATGTTGAAATTATGAGAATAAAGTCGAAATATTTCGAGAATAAAATCGAAATGACGAGAATAAAGTAAAAATATTTTAAGAATAAAGTCAAAATGTTTCGAAAATAAAGTTGAAATATTAAAAAAAAAAAAAAGTCAAAATATTTAGAAAATAAAGTCAAAATATTTTGAGAATGAAGTCAAAATTACAAGAATAAAGTTGAAGTATTTTGAGAATAAAGTCAAGTTATTTTGAGAATAAAGTCAATATTACGAGAATAAATGTCTTAGTATTTCGAGAATAAAGTTGAAATTATAAGTTATAATATTTTGAGAGTATATTGCACATGCAAATGGCCCGGATATTGGGAACACCGGGAGATATTCCAAAGCCTCAGCTTTCAAATTCTGTCAGTTTTCCGATTACAGTAATAAGACAATCGTTTAATTAAATTAGGCTATACTGTTTTTTTTCATGCTTTCTGATGTTCCTTTGACTTTTATCACTGAAACACATTTGTTATTTGTATTTTGTGATCAAATTGACAGAATTTAAAAGCTGAGCTGTGTTATATTAGCAACAAAGCTCAAAATTATTGCTATTATTGTTTTGTTTTATTAATTAAATCCAAGGAATGAAAGGTTGTATGCCATATGTTTCTGCAACTTTCGACTTTATTCTCGAAATATTACGACCTTAATCTCTTAATCTTACATTTTTTAACATGCCACTAAAACACAGTCGTATGTTACTGGATTTTAATCTGTGATTTTATTTTTTATAGAAAAAATAGACAGCATACATGTGTTTCAGTGATGGATGACTGCTGTCAGTGTGTTTACTGCACCTGTGCTCTGTGTGAGCTGTGAAACTTTATCTTTCAGATGCTCCAGTTCTCTCTGTAGTAACGGCAGGGCCTCCAACTCTTTCTTTGCTCTCATACTTTCTTCTTTCATTCTCTCGTTCTCTTGCTCCAGCTCCTTTTGAAGAGCAGGTACTCTATCTAGTTCTCCTTTTATCCTCTGGTACTCCTTCTCTAGCTCTTCTCTCCTCAGACGCTCTTTCTCTCCCTCCTCTGCCAGAAGTTGCGCTGCTTTCAGTTCACCTTCATGTTGCTGAGTATACAAACAGAGCAAAAAATGAACACAGAACAACTGAAACACATAAAGGGGCCATACACTGGAAATTTACCTGCTTTTTTGTAATATAAAATAAATGATGCAATCCAGAAATAGTCCTACTGAATATAAAAGTCATGCCAAAGTAAATTACAACAGCGTTTGGTCCTAGTAACCTTGAGGAACAGTATAAAAGATCATTTTCGCATACACATTTTAAACGTTCGCTAGCAGAACCAACCTATTTACCTGTCATTTTGTTTCTTTCTCTGTTTGACACTTAAAACTCTTAGCTTCATTTGGACTTTAATTTAATTTAATACAGGTCTGCACATATCTGTACCTGAAGCTGTGCCTGTAGTGCCAATATTTGCTGATCCTCCTCTGCCTGTTTGCTTAAAATATCTGGAGGCTGAAAATCAACAGGCGTGTCTTTGGAGACCTCAGGATTCAACCACTCCTACCACATAAAAATAATCAACAAATGATACAATACTACATTTTATGCCTGTAAAAATCACACACACAAAAAAACAGAGCAAATGAACTGACCGGATTTGTTGGATCCTTCAGCTCTTTAACATCCATGTCTGCTTCTGAGAGGAAAAGCGCAGGAGATCAAGCAAATCGAGCAATATAACATGACAACAATTACAATCACATATTGATCATTATAAAATAACAGTGGCTGATGTAATGAAGATGAGGAAGCTAACACTCAGTAATTAGGGACTTTGGGATCACACTGTAAGCATGCAGGACCAGCATATAATGTGTAATGTTCAGAATTAAATCTGAACATTAATCTAAAATCTTTTCGATTCATTTTCTAAATTTATGCATTACTCATATCACTGTCATGACACCATGGTCTCATATGGTCTTTCAAGCTTTCACAGTTGTTTAGCAAACATCACAGGAAATTAAACATGCTGCACCAACAATTTCAAATGCAACTGTCATGAGTTATTGTATAGAATAAATCTTAAAAACACAATTTAGCCAGTGCCCTAAAAACTGCATCTCTCAATTTCACCCAAAAAATAAAAAATCTGTCATGATGTATTCACCCTCAAGTTGTTCCATTACTGAGTTTCTTTCTTCTGTTGAACACAAAATATGATATTTTTATGAATGTTAGTAACTAAAGAGTTTTTGGTTCCATGTCAACTGGGACCAACAACTGTTTGGTAACTAACATTCAAAATACCCTTTTTATGTTCGACAGAAGAAAGAAATGTATACAGGTTTGGAAGAACTTGCAGGAGAGTAAATGATGACAGAATTTTCATTTTTGAGTGAACTATTCCTTTAAAGGCGTTCACTTCCAGAACAAAAAATTTACAGATAATGTACTTGTAATCCAAGATGTTCATGTCTTTCTTTCTTCAGTCGTAAAGAAATTATTTTTGAGGAAAACATTTCAGGATTTCTCTTTATATAGTGGACTTCTGTGGTGCCCACGAGTTTGAACTTCCAAAATGCAGTTTAAATGCGGCTTCAAAGGGCTCTAAATGATCCCTTATCAAGCGAAATGACAATTTATATACTTTTTAACCTCAAATCCTCATCTTGTCTAGCTCTGTGTGAACTCCGGTTCAAGACAGTTAGGGTATGTTGAAAAACTCCCATCTAATTTTTTTTCTCCAACTTCAAAATCGCCCTATATCGCTGTTTTACCTTTTTTGTAAAGGGTGTTTGGTCTTCTTTGCATGTTCACTTTGTAAACACTGGGTCGGTGCTTCTGCAGCAATGTAGGATGATTTTGAAGTTGGAGGAGAAAATGAGATGTGATTTTTTCGACATACCCTAACTATTTAACCGTAATACACAGAGATCACGCAGAGCTAGACAAGATGAGCATGTAAGGTTAAAAAGTATATAAATTGTCAATAAAAAAAAAAAAAAAAAACGATCGTGTCGCTAGATAAGACCCTTCTTCCTCGGCTGGGATCGTTTAGAGTCCTTTGAAGCTGCATTTAAACTGCATTATGAAAGTTCAAACTCAGGGGCACCATAGAAGTCCACTATATGGAGAAAAATCCTGAAATGTTTTCCTCAAAAAACAATTTCTTTACAACTGAAGAAAGACACAAAAGAAAGACAAGGGGGTGAGTAAATTATTTGTACATTTTTGTTCTGAAAGTGAACTTCTTTAAACAGAAAAAAAATCTAATAATAATAAATGCATTACAAAACAAGCATTAAAATAAGTTTTTTTTTTTTAATTTAATTAACCATATAAAAAAAATACCTACGGCATTAAAAAATTAAGATTATGAGATTAAAGTCTTAGTATTTTGTTTAAACATTAAAAATCCTTATCTTTAACACTTATCCAGCAAATCATGAATAAATGGAAAGGTCATGGGTCATTTGAATATTGTTGTGGACAATGAGGGGCATCAGAGTCCAAAGGTTAAAGGGATAGTTCACCCAAAAATGAATATTCTGTCATTAATTACTCACCCTCATGTCGTTCCAAACCTGTAAGACCTTCATTTAACTTCAGAACACAAATTAAGATATGTTTTAATGAAAACCAAGTGCTTTCTGACCAGAAAGGTAGTAAGGACATTGTCAAAATAGTCCGTGTGGCATCAGTGGTTCAACCGTAATTTTACGAAGCTACGAGAATACTTTTTGTGCACAAAGGAAACAAAAATAACAATTTTATTCAACAAGTTCTTCTCTTCCGTGTCAGTCTACGACACATTCACAAGAGTACTATTTGTTGTTGTTTTTTTGTACACAAATTATTTTTTGCATTTTGGAATTGGTCTGGAACGAGATGAGGATGAGTAATTAACAACATGATTTTCATTTCTAGATGAACTATCCCTTTAAGAACCAGTGGTTCATATCCAGCACTTATGCAAAAAGCACATGCATGTTTTCAACTGCAGCATCCATTCACCAGCAAATTACTTTGAGCTTAAGCATCTCATTGCTCCATTCAAATTCACACAGACACACAAACACTCTCTCTCTTCCTACCACCATCTGGGTCCATGAGCATACCTGTAGAACAATACACCTCAGTCTCAGAACAGGAACATATTCAAATTCACTGTGATATGGGCCATGGCATAGGTACTTTTGGTCACATGCCCCATTTTTATGACACACCACATTCAATACCAGCTTTTCAGTCTTGATTATAACCATCCTCATAAATGTGTGGTAATCTCCATCACACATCTCTGAGTATGTAGTTCATGTAGACGTCTCTAGTGACTAAAAACCTAATAATGGCGACCTAAGAGCATTGTCTTGATCCCATTTATGAAATCAAACTGAAAAAATTGGACTCAATTTTAAACATGGAAAGTAAAAAAAAACTCGCTCAAACCATTATGCTGCCAATATATTATTTGTAATCCCAAATTTTATTTTAAAAAGTCATAAGGGTCATTTTTTTTATTGAGATTTATACATCAATTGAAAGCTTATTTTATTCAGCTTTCAGATGACGTATGGTTTGTTAGGATAGGACAATAATCTGAGGGTGCAAAAATCAAAATACTGAGAAAATCACCTTTAAATTTGTCCAAATGCAGTTCTTAGAAAAGCATAATACTAATTAAAAATTAAGTCTTGATACATTTACAGTAGGAAGTTTCCAAAATATCTTCATGGAACATGATCTTTACTTAATATCCTAATGATTTTTGGCATAAAAGAAAAATTGATCAATTTGATACAAATATACCTGTGCTGCTTAAGACTGGTTTTGTGGTCCAGGGTCACAAATATGGTAATTAGTGTAAAATCAAGGGGCCTCATGCTTACCGGAGAAGAAAATGGTCCCGAGCCCTAGAAGAATGACAGCTGCAAGGATGCACTTGTTCAAAGAAAAGACTGTTTCCTCTTCTCTTTGAGGTGGTTGAAAATCTTCCTCCGCCTCTTCATCATCTTCTGCCTCAGGTTTGTCCAAAGAGCCCAGGTGGGAGATTTTTCTCTTTCGTAAACCATCCCCCTCCTTCCCGTTTGTTTCTAACACTTCTTTAGACTCTACACAGAAAAATAAAACATGATTATTGGGGGATGATTATTGATTTGAACACAAAAACACAATCCAAACATTTGCAATTCAAACAATTGCATTCCAAACAATTGCATTTCACATTTCTAGCTGGTTAGTGCAGCAGCCAAATAGATGTTTTTCAAAAAGTTTAAAGGGGTCATGACATGAGAAACCAAATTTCCCTTGATCTTTTGACATAGAAGAGATCTTTGCATGATTAATACATCCTGTAACAGCCCTCAGAAAACAGCTCGTTTGGATCCGAGGTACAAGATGTTGTCACCTGGGCACAGTCGTTTGCAAAAACACTGCCTCCAGTGCAAGACGAAGTGCATTGACGAATATTCTTCTTCTTACCATAGGCCCCGCCCACTGGCGTTCAGTCACTTAATGGCTGACACTTTAATACGCTGAATGCGAGTGTCGTGTCGCATCAAAAGCAAATATAAAATTACAATCACTGCCGCTATCTTGTCTAAACTACATACAGGTCGCTTTCTGACACAGCCGTGCTTGAGTCTGTCGTCAGTAGGAAACATGAAGTGAAAAAGCATTTGCTTTGACGGGTTTGGTTTAAACAGCTTGTTTGCCTCTTTGTACAGATATCAAAAGGATCCCAGCATAATGAACAAATGAAGAATTTATTTTTAATGGCATCCCGGATCGTGTCAGAGAATTGTTCAGAGTATTTTTTTTTGTAAACGAGGCAGAGTCATGAAGAGTTCACAAAGAAACATTTGTTTAAATATGAAGCGGTACTAGATCTGACTGCAGCTGCATCATAAACGGTAAGTAAATGATTTCATAATGCTTTGTTTGGAAATTAATATTTTATTTTGATCATGTTGTCAAAACACTGACGTTAGCCAATCATAACAGTGGCCGATTCCTGACAAACCTTAACCCTTTCAAACCGGACGTGTCGGCGCCGACACATTAAACCAAGCTGTAGTCATGTTACCGTAACTCTTCAACTGTTTGCACTATCAAAACAATTCAAATCTTGTGCTCCGTCAGCAAATGACGGCAAATTTCTGGGAGAGTGAGAAGGAAGAATTTGAATGGAGTGTGGAGGTTTGGATTGCGAAAAGTAATAAACGAAACGAACAAAAACATGGCGAAGGAGGAGTAAATGGCACATATGGTGATTGGGATGATTTTTGATGAGACTTGGGAGCAGGCTGAGTGAGACTTTTTCACATATAATGTGTGTGCATCTCTATAATGTGTCCAAATGTGTGTAAATGTATGTGCGTATGCATGTGTATATGTGTGCATGCATGAACAAAAAAGTCTCTTGAATGAAAACTGTGCAACCCAGTGTCACAAAAACACTTGTATATATGTAATATAGTTGAATATTCAAGTATGAAGTGTTGGATTATTTCAATCATGATATCTCTCTTTAAAAAAAAAATGAAAATCTCAACATTTATTCCTGTTTTTTTATTTTTGTCTATTTAAATTCTGTTTCCAAACTCACCACACAACACTTACGGTCAATAATTGTACTTTTTTGAAAGCCATTTTCTGAAGAAAATGACACCTTGCACTTGACAATTGCACATTCTGTTAGAATTTTACAGTCAAATAAACAAAATATGTGAACCCTTTTGTGAAGTCTTAAAAGGTTAAAGGACACATCCTTTAAAACAGTCTGTTGTAGACAGGGGGTCAGAATGAGGGTTGAAAACAATGTTTTTTTTTTTGTGAAAAAAACTTAACTAACATTATAAGTAAACCTCAAGGAACATATTAAACAACTTCAAAGGGCTATTATGGATGCTTCATATGTCTATATATAATAGCTAACATTATTTGCAGGAGTAGTACATGAACATCCTTTGTTGGCCCTGAAACATATTATTAACCATTCACTGTTCTCTGATTGTAGGGTTAGGGTTGTCTGGTGAATCGAGGCTACGCTCATGTACTGAGACTGAGGCTCTATTTCTGGATCTCCCCACGGTCATGTCATCAGTCTAGTCTGCAGCTTCAGTGATCTAGCATTAAACTCTTCTCACTGCACATTAACAAGACGACTAAAACATGCCACACTGAAGCACCTCCAAGCAAAACTATCATACATTTGCAAAAACGCTCAAAAGCTTGGGGTCAGTAAGATTTCTTTTTAAAGAAATTCATCATGGTTTTCACAAAAATTTTCACAAAAAAAAAAAAAAAAAAAAAAAAAAAAAACTGACACACCATCTTACATCATTTAGAAAAATCTGGGAAGTAAAAACAGAATAAAATCTGTAGAGTTTTCAGGATGCAGGCTCAAGCAAATATTCACCTTAAGAAATAGAGCGAAAAACAGAGAATGATGCATCTGAAATGTAATCAGAGCAGACGTGCTGCATTTATATATAAATAAAGAAAAATAACAAGAAATCAAGCTGTCAGGCTGCCATCAGTCATCATGCAAGTCCATCATTATTCCATAACAGACCTGCCAACTGCAGTTACACTCCGTTTTGACCACCAACAACGCTTTAAAAATATATACAGTACATACAACACAAAGTATTAAAAACAAACTTCTTTTAAATCAAATAAACGCAAAACAGATTATAAATACACTTTTTGTTGGACAATCTCTCACCTTCAGTTGAAGTTTTCCTCAGAGAATCCTCATCTGATTTAAACCAGTCTCTTTCCTGACCAACTGAAGCAGGAAGTGGACTCGTTCCGGAGGTAAGACTAATGTGAGTGTATGAGTCAGAGAATGAATCAACATCAGCGCTGGGAGAAACTGGGCTCTCTGAGTGACCTCGCTCCTCGTGGTCAGGGGTCCAGGAGCTGATGTCCTCGACAGTGGCACTGACAGAGCTGGGCTCTTCATTGACTTGTGCTGCATTCAGCTGGGATCGACCCTCACTCGTCTCGGGAGACGTTACCTGGTTAACATTTTGGTAGATTTAGTTACATTAAAGGAATAAGAACAAAAAGATAAGACCTAAAAGTCATATAGTGGCCATTAGGATTTTAGATTATTTGAAGTATTTATTTGAAGAAGGACACCTGAGATAGCTCTGGAGGCTCTGACCCATGGGTGAGAGCTGGGTCAGACTGCAAATGTGTCTCCGGCTGGTGAGCAGATGCTTCAGAGGAGTGCTTCTCCAGGTCACTGTGGGCCTCCGGTGAGGGCTCAGATGCTTTTGAGAGCTGCCCCTCCATCTTAGGACCTTCAGCTACAGGACCCACATTCTCAACTCCAGACTCCTGCACATGAAAAGTGCCTCTGTCAAACAAACCTAATCTCAAACATAATTTTAGCATTGTTTTGACACAATATCCTGAAAAGTGAATATTAAACCTTGCCTTGATCTGTTTTCATTATGATATTAGGATAGAGCTGGCCAAAATATCTGTAAACGGTAAACTGGTTTGGATTACGCAAATGCTATGAATTTTTAAAATACCAGCATACCGGTACAAGTGCCAAAGCAACGTACACAACGTCATTAATTGAGAGGGGATCCCTGTTAACTGCATACACCTCTGACTAATGGTTGGAAAACTTTTACAGCTATTAATAACACACAACTAATTCTTTAACTGGGCAAATCAACCAACTGTAAACAGCTGTTAACAGAACCCAGAGATGCTGAGGACAGATGCAAAGAGGAGAAAATACTGTAGCAGGAAAAGCAAACTCACTGTTCACGACGCATAATATATAGTTAGAAAATTCTAAAAACTTATCTGAACTGAGGGGTTTATATGAAAATTTTAGATGTTTTTTTTTTTTTATCTTACCTCCATATAATGCATTTTAATTGTAGTATTTAAAAGCGCTGCACTGTTTTATTTACAGTAGTAACCAAGGAAATGCTGTATCGCTGCTGTTCCATAAGCGCCACCTGCTGTCAGAGAGTGAATTTGTGTCTCATTCAGCACATCTGCTGTTTTTGTTTCATTCGGATGTTTTATGCACTATAGTATTACAAAGCTAAGGTCAGATCATTCTGTTTTTGCTTTAAATGTTAAAATTATACCATCTAATTTACATCAAAATTTGCTCATGCTAGCCAATATGTATCATGCTTTTGGTCAAACCGCCTAGCACTGTATCAGGACATCAAGTAATAACATTATTTTTCCCATATGAGTGCATACATTACTATTATTATTACAAATATCATTAGGTATTAATTACTATGCCTCCATAAATTACACTACGTAAACACTACATCTACTAGAAGATGTGTATTCAAGTCACTGCATGTATGAATTTCATTTTATTTATTTTGAATTTATTTTATATAAATTGACACACTCAATGGCCACATACACACTTCCAAGTTTCAGGTGTGACATTCACATTTAAATACAGGAGTGAGTTCTGTAAATTATCGTTCCATGTGTGTGCAGAACAGCAGTCAATGATAGCAATCATAGCAACATTTTGGCGTCTTGCAGGAGTGAATAAGAATTTAGCCATTTGGTATCCGGCATTTTTTGGCTAAAGACTCTTTCTACCTGTCGTTTTTAAATAAACTACCGCTGAGAGATGTGCCGTGTTTAGTTTATGCTCAGGAGTTTATGCTTTAGAGAGCGCTGTCTTGCAGTGTTGTCATGTCCTCGTATTTACAAGCGCTTTTAAGCATGTTGTTTGGTTATAGCTCATAAACCTAGTCACTTTATGGAGTTAATAAAGTTGTCTGTTGTGAATATGAGATATATGATTTTTTTGGTGTTGTAAAACAAAGCGTGTGTTTTTTTTGTGCTTGTCCATGTTTGTTTTTTGTTTTGTTTTTTTCTATGATGATCTGGCAACACTAACACTTCACCACAGGGCTCATGAGCTCAACTAGCTCCGTGTCAAAATGTGCTAAGGTTAAGACTTCTTCCACTGTTATTTTCTAGCATCTCACTTCCAGACAAAGACATGTTTCTGATGCATGTTTAAATATGCCATTAAGAACTAGTTGTTCAGTTCGGTTCCGTACACACTGCGTAGAATTTCTGTAAATGCGGTTGACACTACCTGTATTTTTTGGGAGTTAATGTGGTTGTCATCAACCAATATTGTAGTGAATTATGCGTGTACAGAACTCGATTAAGGACTAAAAAGTGAACTGACAACCGAATTTAGCTGCAGTGTGTACGTGTCCAATGTAATGTAATTTGTATTCAGATACAGTACGTATGCAATAACACAATCATTTTCAAACCTCAGAGACTTTCACCCTGGTCTCTGACACTGACACACACCTTTACCTCTGGGGTAAGAAGAGTCCAGGAGTTGCCATTGGCGCTGTTGCTGTTTTCAGACATTGCCCCCTAGTGGCTCCGTCCAGCAACTGAAAAACATAAACACTTTAGAAAGTCATCAGCTCCATTTCATTGACAAATTAATAGACAAACACAACAAAATTTAAAACTAATCTGTTTTGCGGGTTGAGTTCTTCAACATTTTGAGTGCATGTTAAAATGTAAACATGTAAAGAAGTAAAGGATATTTAAAGGACCTTGAATATATATGGAACTACTGTTTTGGCATACATCACATATTCTGTGCACATATTCGGAAAGAACAAAGTTTCTATAATAGAATGGGGGATGAGTGAGTTCAATGAGGACGGTATCTTCACTACAGGCCTCTACTAGCGAAAAAAAAACGCGGGAGTAAAGGAGACAGTGAAAAGCTGGAGCTGCAGTGAAAGAGTTTTCACTTCATTAGTATTATCCTAGTGTTGTCCCATTGGTTACACCAACGGTTCCCTGGCTGGCAAATATTTTGGCAAAGAACTGTGTAGCTAAGGATGTCAAGTGAAACAGCCCTAAAGGCATTAATGCAGGAGGAAAATGGTGGAGTTATACACATACTGACAGCACTGAAAAAAACAAAGCAATGGACCTACTGCTCACTACCAGAAAACCAAGACAAACGTGAGCTACTTTTCCAAGTGGGTCAAAGACTAACAGCCATTTCAGTAAATTACAGCACCTTATTCAAACACTCTTCCATTTGTGCTAAATCTTTTGAATATTAAACAGATCTGAATATTAACTAGATCTGGCATAAACGGAGCAAGAACGGGATCCCGTTAAGCCGAAATGGTGAATCTTCCGTGCGAATTTCAAAAATGAAAGAGGCCTAATCACCGCCGTACCACTTTGTGACACACTTCACTCTTTAATAAGGATCTTTTTCCTTTCGCAGTAATTTGGGTCTGCTAATAATGTGGCTCCCATGAGAGTTTTTTTGAATGTAGCCATGAGCCATGAGAGTTGTTGAGGATATGGAAGAACGTCTGAAATAGATAACAGCTAAAAATAACACAGAAAGAAGCACAAAGTGTACCTAATTGGTATTATCCGTGACAAATTCTATTACAAAAAACAAAAATACTGACAAAATACTGATTTAATATTTTTAATAATCTAGATTTAAATATATATATATATATTATTATTTTCATTTATCTTATTTAACAATATCACGTTTTAAATTCAAAGACAAGAGTTCAGCTTTACTAAGCTTCCTAAATGCTGACAATATTGCATATTATTGTTAAAAAAAATAAAAATAAGCTTTTAAATAAGCATTTTAAGAGGTTGGAAGGAGTTCAATATTACTGTAATACAAATTATGCAGTTTAGTAATCGAAAATAATTATATTATATAGGATAATACAGTGATTAGTTATTTTACAGAAGCAACAATAACTCTAATATGTTATTTTGAGGGGACCTACGATTACCATTGTAAATGTTTGAACTTTTAAGGTGAACCCACGCTGTTTTGAAATGTAAAGGAAAACCTTTATTAGGTCCTCTGCGTCTCTTATCTCTTCCATCACCTCCTCCGACAAATAATGCCCATACAAGGGCACATCCTCACGTCATACGAATATCAACATAATTATTATTTCCATGCGTCATATACGCATCGCATGTTCTCTGTGTGTTTGTATGTCACACGGATGTTGGCCGTCTGTGTACATTTTAGGCAGACACAGTTGTCAAAAGGGGAGTGTTCAATGTAAAACCTGCAGGCAAATGTCGAAGTCACACTTTACATACAGGCTACACACATGCACATGCCGGAAATATAGAAAATACAAGCCTATAAACTTAATGTACACTCAGCGTGAGTTTAGTTAAATACTGTAAATGTCTAAAAGTATTCAATAGAAGCATACCTGGTAACTCTGAAGCACCTTCCGCCTTTAATACCGCTTTAATTTCCACCACTCTCTTGTGTCTTGTGCAAACTTGCAAACTGAAGTGTGCAGTTTTGTTGACAGGCCTTCGCTCTCTAAAGTTTTCCACCAATCAGCGCTTTCCCTTTAGTAACGTCCCGCCCACATGCTGCGTTTTCCACCAATGACAGCATACTTTATCTTCCGCCCTTCAAAGCACACGTTCTTTTGTGACTGACAAACACAGGTGACATGAAAATGAGGAGCATGTGCTCAAACAAATGGGTAAAGGATGAAACGAACTCCATCCATATGTATTAGACTTATGCTTTATAAGTCTGGTTATGTAAAATATGGAGAAGGTGTCCTGTTACTTATCCTTTAAGCAAGACTTTAATATAGTATCATTTATATGCTTTTTTGTTATTCTAATTTTTATACATTAATTTGTTTGGACGAAAATAGGGGTTTGAGTCGCTCCACTTGCTCTGATTCCTAATAACAGAAAATTGTGATGCTCTTTAATTCTTTATGGTTATATAGTTAGCAGTGTTGGGAACGTTACTTTGGAAATGTAATAGGTTACAGATTACAAGTTACTTGATTTAAAATGTAATAAGTAGTGTAACTTTTCAATTACTTTATTAAAGTAATGTAACATTACTTTTAATTACTTTTTGATTACTCTTCTCATTTTCTAATATTTTCAACTGTTAATCATTTTGAAACATTTAAAGCAGGCAGAGTTAGCCTTACAGTAGCGTTCAACACTGATTACTGTCAGACTTTCAAAATCCTTTAGCATTTGAATTAAGATTATAATAAGTAAGGGATAATATACATCTTTATTTTGCGATAACAACTGGCTGAATGTACATTATCTCACTTATTACACAGCTGCTTGATAGATTATTTAGATTTTTCGTGTCAAAATTATTAGACACGAAACACTGATCTGAGTTGAAATATTTGAAAGCTTCCATGAAGAAATCAGTTGCTAGCAAATGGCAAGTTCAAACTAGACATTTTAGAGTACAGTACAGTCATAACAGTTTTCTTACACAACATTTCACCACATAAATAATTAAGTAGAAGAACTAGTTTGTTAGTTATCTTATAATCCATTACAATGTACACACAAAAAAAAAAAAAAAAAATGGCAGCAGCTGTGTTGTATGAAACAATAGAGCAAGTCCACGATACCAGGATGACAGAATTAAGAAATTGTACACATAATATTGAATTAAGCTTTTTAATAAAAATATTTTTTTCAAATATTTTATTAGCTAAACAAAAGCAAAGCTTCCGCCAAGAAAAATGATCAAGCATGTAGCACTGACTTAAGTTGCCCTGAAAGAGTCTGAGCTGTGTAATAATTTAAACCACAGCCACCACAAATTCAGACTTTTATTTTTTTATTTACTTATATTTGTTGGGCTTTTCTTGCCTTTTATTGCTATAGGACAGTAGAGAGACGACAGGAAAGAGCTGGGAGGAGAGAGAGGAGCGGGATCGGCAAAGGACCTCAAAATGGGAATCGAACTCAGGTCACCGTGAGCGCAGTTGCGCTATATATCATAACAAGATCATAACATAAATCACATCATAACAAGAAATAGTTTAATAGCTATGATACTGGGTTTGAAATCAAATGTTTGCATAGTTATGACAGAAAACACTAGCATCTAACAATGCCTTGGAAAAAACAATCTTAAAAAATAAAGTTTATGCACAAACCCAAATAGGAAATAAAACAGTTATCAAATAAACGTGTCCTATTCTGTGTCCTAAACTCCTGAAACATTGGTGTCTCATTTTAGAGCAGTCAATGCAATTTAAAAGAAGTCAATTTAATCTGTAAGTGGGGGTGGGTGTGTGAAAAAAATTCAGATGTAATCCCCTTTGTAATCACTGGCATTTTTCAAAAGTAACCGTAATTCAATTACATATTTTTTCTCAGTAACTGTAACTAATTACAATTACATTTATTTTGTAATTAAATTACGTAATTCCGTTACATGTAATTAGTTACTCCCCAACACTGCTCATGAATACACTCTGTAGTAGCTAAAAAATGTGTTTGTAATTAAATTACAGTCACTTTTGAAAAATGCCAGTGATTACAAAGGGGATTACATCAGAATTTTTTCACAAACCCACTCCACTTAAAGATTTAATCGACTTCTTTCATAAATTGCATTGACTGCTCTAAAATGAGACACCAATGTTTCAGGAGTTTAGGACACAGAATAGAACACATGCTTATTCGATAACTGTTTTATTTCCTATTTGGGTTTATGCATAAATATTATTTTTTAAGATTGTTTTTTCCAAGGCATTGTTAGATGCTAGTGTTTTCTGTCATAACTATGCAAACATTTGATTTCAAACCCAGTATCATAGCTATTACACTGTTTCTTGTTATGATGTTATTTACGTTATGATCTTGTTATGACATATAGCACGGTGACCTGAGTTCAATTCCCGTCTTGAGGTCCTTTGCCGATCCCGCTCCCGATCCCGCTCCCCTCTCTTCTCCCAGCTCTTTCCTGTCATCTCTCTACTGTCCTATCACAATAAAAGGCATAAAGAGCCCAAAAAAAGAAAAAGAAAAAGAAAACTGGTATGACTGCACTGTATCCCTAAAATGTCTAATTTGAACTTGCCGTTTGCTAGCAACTGATTTCTTCATGGAAGCTTTGCGTTCAAATATTTCAACTCACATCAGTGTTTCGTGTCTAATAATTTTAACACAGAACATCTAAATAATCTATCAAGCAGCTGTAAGTGAGATAATGTACATTCAGCCAGTTGTTATCACAAAATAAAGATGTATATTATCCCTTACTATTATAATCTTAATTCAGGTGATAAAGGATTTTGAAAGTCTGACAGTAATCAGTGTTGAACGCTACTGTAAGGCTAACTTTGCCTGGTTTAAATGTTTCAAAATGATTAACAGTTGAAAATATTAGAAAATGAGAAGAGTAATCAAAAAGTAATAAGTTACATTACTTTAATAAAGTAATTGAAAAGTTACACTACTTATTACATTTTAAATCAAGTAACTTGTAATCTGTAACCTATTACATTTCCAAACTAACCTTCCCAACGCTGTTCACGAGACAACATGAACCGGCCATATTAGCGGCACTGAACCGAACAAAACATGCATATTTTGCTAATTATTGCTGGTGAAAATGGTGAAAATTATTATCATGTTTTGGACTGTAATAATTGGTCGCCCTGCTGAAAAAAAAAAAACAGCTAAAACCAGCCTAGGCTGGTTGGCTGGTCTTAGCTGGTTTAAGCTGGAAATAGCTGGTTTTAGCTGGTTGTTCCAGCTGGTCTCCCAGCCTGACCAGCTAAGGAAGTGACCAAAACCCCTCTAAAACCAGCCTGCTGACCAGTTATGACCAACCAATTTCTGGCTGGTTTTAGCTGTTTTTTTTTTCAGCAGGCCAGACCGGAAAAATCAAGGAGAAGAGTGCAAAAAAACTGTCTGAGAAACAAAAGGTGTTTGTGGTTGGCCAAACTGAACCAGGATTTCCAGAGAAACTTGACAACATTCGTGTTTGCTCTTATCATTTCCAGTCAGGTAGGTCAAATATTATGCTAATATCTTAATTAATACTGCTCGCATGTATCTTTACAACCTTTTAACTTTAGTTTATCTAAATATAGCGCTCTTTACTGCTTACTAAGTCCTTCTCTATATGATATAGCAGCTTCCACATTTTGGTTCCTGTGGTTTAGACAGCATAAATTAGCAGAACAACATATTCAGTAGTACATTAACCGTAGTACATTCTGCTGTTTACACCCGAGTATCTCCAATATGGGCGTGCATCCGGGCAACTGACCAAATCGTGAGGTAAGTGCAAAGTAGGGTTCTGGCTGGAAGGGATACAGCGCCGATAAACAATGAAATAAAATTTTCTTCCTATTAGATTGTGTTTCTATTAACGTCTACACCTACCCCACCCTAAACCTAGCCCTTACCATATTACAAAAACAGTATTATAACACCAGTGTTGGGGAGTAACTAGTTTCATGTAACAGTTACGTAATTTAATTACAAAATAAATGTAACTGTAATCTCTTACTGTTACTGAGAACCATGAGTAATTAAATTACAGTTGCTTATGAAAATGTTGATTACAAAAGGGGGTTACATCTAAATATTTTCACCCACTTACAGATTTAATTGACTTCTTTCTAACTGATATTTACAGCAGCATACTGTTGCATTTGTATTCACATAAGTACTCTGAGGTAATATAGTGTTGTTACATAGAAACTATTAGGCCTACATTACTTAGTCAGTTTGAAAATTTGAACTATTTACAAAGCCGTTGGACCATTTATGTAAGCTATTTGCAAAGAATTACACAGTCAGTTTTCATTTTTCTTTTTTATTTACTGCACAATTTTCTCAAACAGTGTTGTTTAAAACATGTTTGAATACCACCAGCGTGTTGACAGGGATGCGGTCTGTTTGCCTCATATGAAGCCTATGTGATGCACTGCTTTAGAGTACATTACTACAGCAACCTCTCATAGTCGTGAGCCGTGTGTTTATGCATGTGTGAAGAGATGTAGTTTCAGGCCAAAGCGTCAACACATCTGTGATGAATCATCCACTGACTTAAAGGCTCTGAAAAAGGAAAAATCAGAAATATCAATATACAGCTGTTTTAAATATCATCTGGTGATTAACCCACTAATTTAGTAATATGAAATGTATTCAGGTGTCAAAATAATATATTCACTAGACTTTGTTTTTTGCAGTTGCATAGGGCACCCTCTAATGGTAGAATCATTAGATTGCATACACTTACATAAGGTCGAGGCTGAAGTGGTTGTGAGCCCTTGTTTTGTTTGAAGAAATGTTAAAATTTAATTGAGTACTGTTCAGCATTAACAACTTATAGTTATTGAAACCTCATACAGCTTAGAAAAATGGCTAAATTAGTTTTTTAGTTTGTTATTGTTAACCTAAATTAAAATTAAAATGATTAATCTTTTTCAGTAACTGAAATAAAGCTGAAATGAGAAAAAATGAGAAAATAGTTCCCTAAATTGTGATTTTTTTTTTTTCTTCTGCTGAACACAAAAAATATATTTTGAAGAATGATGGTAACCAAACAGTTGTTTGACACTAATAAATAATAATAATAATAATATGAACATCATTGGGACTATCAAATTGTTTGATAAACAATTTTTAAATAATAATTAAGTAATAAATAAATAAAAAGTTGTTGATAAATAAATAAAAATTAGATATAAAATTAAATAAAAAATAGATATAAAATAAATAAATAGTAAATAAATAAAAAATTGATAGAAAAATGCTCATTCAAAATATTAACAAATACTATAACCTAATTTATACCAAACACTATTTTTTGCTTTGGTAAACATCATAGAATTCTGTTGAACACACACACACACACATATATATATATATATATATATATATATATATACATATACATAGGTAACCAATCATTTGCTTGTCACTTTTAAATAATAATAATAATAATAATAATAATAAGAAGAAGAAGAAGAAGAAGAAGAAGAAGAAGAAGAAGAAGAAGAAGAAGAAGAAAACCTGAGGGTGAGTAAATGATAACAGAATTTTACATTTTTTGGGGTTAACTATTCCTTATCTGAAAGTAGTTAATGTACTAAAATAACTTAAATAAACAAATAAAAATTTGATATAAAATAAATAAATCTGATATAAAATAACACAAATTAGATAGATAAATAAATAAATAGAAATTAGACAAAATAAACAAATTAGATTAATAAATAAATTAATTAGATATAAAAATAGCTAATTTAAAATATGAATAAATAATATAATTTAGTACTAGAACATTTTTTTAAACACATTTTTATTAGATGCTATGGTAATTTTTTTTTTTTTTTTTAATTTACCTTTCTCTTAGTCTAGGATCTCTTTGATGCACCAGCAGCAGAGCAGGAAGTAGAGGCACTCTTTAAGAGACTGGATAACTCCATAAGCCACATTCCCTCCCAGCAAGTTCTTGCCATGGCCCATCCTCAGAGCTGCATCTCTCAGGTTCTGGCCCAGTGAGGAGGGCATGGCCTGGGCCATCGGACGCTGGGGATGCATCTCACTCCACCGCTCCACGGTCGACTGGAGAGCGCGAGCGATACCTGAAGGGAGGAACTGGAGCAGACCGGGCCTGGTCCTTGTTTGCCGCTGCGCGTTGTGAGTCTCCACTTTTTCTTTCGACCGTAACGTCTCTTCACACGAAACCTTAGAGCGAACTGACTCCTGTGTGTTGTGGGATACACGGACCCAGTGCCCCCCTGCAAAATGGGTTTTATTCAGCTGTGGAAAATGCCAGCTAACTGTTCACCTCCTATTACACAATGGCCTCACAACATCTCTCATCTACCTATTGTTCAACTCTAATTCCTCTACTGTGCAATGAAAGGACCTGAATGACTGTCAAAATATTCACACAGTGCACAAACAAATACAGACCCTGTCATTTCTTCTGTAATATTATGAAGAGTGTTACGATATAATTCTGAGATGAGACATATTTGGAGCAATGAACCACCTGAGCAATAGATTTAGGCTTATTAATTAATATAAAACTGATCTAAATCAGTGGTTCTTAACAGGTTCGGCTATGGGTAAGGTAAGGCTATTAAATAGCAGGCCCAAACTAGTTTTTGTTAATACAGTTAAGTTGGTTTGAGCCACCACAGTCATTTAAACATACAAAATAACACAAATTGAAAATAACATGGCATTTTTGGCTTATGGGAACAACACTCACCATGGTGAATACACAATACTAATTCTGACAGGACAAAATTTTTTCTGAGGTGAGAGACTTTTGAATTCATAATGATAGAATAATGACACTAACATTAAGCCTGACAACATCACATCTGACCGCAGATACTGATCGGGACAGCGCTTTTTTCTCAGGCACGTTTTTCGCTGCCATTTGTAAAATTTCTGGGTCTGGCTTCCGGTGTCATCCACGTCCAGCTATTTTCAGCTTTACAAAACAGCTCGTTTTGCTGCTTGATATCGCAAATTGGTGTATTGCCATATTATTTTATTGTATTATCTTAATTGTGAGAACACACTTGTTTGTATAGTGCAAACAATTGTTGTTGTATCTGCTTGTTGAGTCTGACGTCATGCATCACCATTCCGGGTCCAAACCCTCTATTTCGTACCATAAGAAAACAATAAATGGTCGTGTAATACTATCAAAAAATTATAATCCTAACCTTTATCTCCATACCAAAATCCCAGATGACCAGTCAGTGATTCAGCCTTTATAAAACATTACAATTTTAGTATCTTTATTTCCATGAGCACAGTAACAGTTTAGCTTAAATGTGTAATGTAAATACAAAGACTTTATTCAACAATTCGTCTCCTCTACAATCACTGTAGCAGCATTTTGGAGTGTATCCCCTGAACGCAAATGGCATATGCTGTTTTGTGTCAGCTGCAACACACGGATACATTGTTTTCGTTTTGAATCGAAGTGTAAATAAATGTAGAGAACGTATCCACTTTGCACAGGTGATGCAGAGAAGATGAATTGTTGAATAAAGTCGTTATTTTTGTTTTCTTTGCTCACAAAAAGTATTCTCGTCGCTTTGTAAAATTACGGTTGAACCACTGATGTTACATGGATTATTTTACTGATCTCCTTGCTATACGTTTCTGGACGTTGATCATGTTAATTACATTGCTGTCTATGGGAGCTGTCAGAATGCATCAAAAATATCTTAATTTGTGTTCCAAAGACGAACTAAGCTTTTATGGTTTGGAACGACATGTGGGTGATTCTGGGGTGGAGCAACCCTTTCAGTCACGACTTAACAAGCAAGATAGCGGGTTTGCACTTACGTCACAGTTTGGCCAGTTACCCGGATGCACGACCATATTGGAGATACTCAGATGTAAACAACAGCATTGATTGCACGGTTAAAATGTACTACTGAATACATTATTTTGCTAATTTATGATGTCTAAACCACGGAAAAAACACGTGGAAGCTGCTAAAATCACGTAGAGAAGGACTTAGCAAGCAGGAAAGGGCACAATATTTTGACAAACTAAAGTTAAAGGTGGTAAAGACACGTACAAGCAGTATTATTTAACATATTTGCCTAATATTTCACCTACCTGACCGGAAATGATAAGAACAAACATGAATGTTGTCAAGACTCCGGAAATCCTGGTTCAGTTTGGCCAACCACAAACCCCTTTTGTTCCTCAGACAGTTTTTTGCACTCTTCTCCTTGATTTGGCATAACTTTTGGCAGTTTGTAGTGTTCTTCCTGGTCTGACCGATTAGTACAGCCCAATACATGATAATAGTTTCATTTTCAGCAGCAATAATCAGCCAAAATATGGGAGTTTTGTTCGATTCAGTGGCATTGTTTACATTCATTGCCACCAACATGGCCAACTAATTATGTGTTGTGAAAACACTTGATAATGACTAACGAACCGGAAGTCTTGCCTGTTTGTTGTTGTTGTTGTTGTTGATGAGGTTTCTTTGACTGTACACTTCGTGACCCAATTTTTGTTCGACTCACCAGTTGAGAAACACTGACAGATTAGAGCCGCTCAAAAAATTAAGCAATAGGCAACAGGTGAAATGAAACGCACCAGGAAAGGTGAATGATATACGTATTTATATATGTAATCTATCATTTGATACAGGTGTAAACATTATGTTTTCCCCAAAGAACAACAACATAAAAAGAATTCTTAAAATAATCAAAAACATGTATTTTAACAAAAGAAGCAACATTTATATAAGCAAACAAGAAAAAAAAAAAGCCTTTGGCTTAGAAAATAGCAAACAACCAACCACAACACAAGAGTCACCATTACCACAATAACAGGAAGTGTTTCCATGCAACAAAAGGCCGCTGTGAAATATGAAAATGAGCAAACAGTTCAGTGGCGAGTCAGAGTTGTAAAAGCCAGATTATTCCAGACCATTCCAGCCCTGCGTATGTATGCATCCACGCGCACACAGACTCATAAACACACTTTGTTTAAACTCCATTACCAGCTAGTGACCAGATCTGTGCTGCTATCAGCACATAAAAAGTCTGACGTCAAATGATTAAAAAACCATTCAATGCATTCATTTGAATTACAACAGGCTGAAATATACATTAGCATGAAGGCTGGTCACATACAGTTGCAGCTGGGATCCATCTGGATATATAATGTGGAATGAATGTTGACCGTTGACTCAAAATCCACATCCATTAAAAAGACTAAAAATAAAACAGTTGCCCATTTCAGATTCATAAAGCATCCAGATAATGGTCTTTGTATACCCGACTAAGCAAATCCTCATGATTTACATAGATGTATGTGATAAACACAACATGTTTGTGTTGTCTTAAGTAGAGCTTGTCAAATCTTACACCTTTATGGTCTTTTTTTTCCACCCAGTACAATTCTGTGAGTTCCCAACGGATTCATGTGATACAGATCCACACAGTGAATGACTGGTTTGAAACGGATATTAGCACAGGCGAAGCTTATTTACATGTAGTCATATAGGGCATCTAAGATCGGTTTCTAAATGAGAGATAAAAGGTGTTATTCACAAACCTAAGTTTAAGCAACATAACGTGGTACTAACTGCTATTATTATTTAACCCACAGACCAGCACTAAACTAAGCGCAGTAAAAACAGCATAGCAGAATTAGCGTGCCAAAGACCTGTACTGAGCTTCGCTAAACTTGTGTCGTTTTTGCAGTCGATTATCTTTTCAGCTGTGTTTTTTTTTGTCTGAAAAGAAAGTGTCATGATTAGAATCACAAAAGGCGACTGTGTTTTATCGGTGTGTCTGTGTTTGGTAAAAAAGGCACAATCAATATCAGAGCAAACAAAGATGAAAAAAAGTGGTTTCCTGTTTGTGGCTTCAACAGAAACTGCACTTGTGGCTGCAAAGACACCTTCAGAATTCATTTGGAGTGCTGGATGGCGAGTCCCCTGGCATGTCGTTTAAATGCAAAGTGATCATAGTGAATCTTTGAAAAGGATGCGCGTTTTATAATACACATCTTAGTCCTCCTTACGCTTTCTCTTGTAACTCAAGTCCCCGAACATACAGAAGCAGCTGACACCTCGATACACGTGAAGATCGATTGTCAATGCAAACTGAAGTAATGTCCACAAGAAAAA
The DNA here is from genome assembly GCF_022985175.1 of Labeo rohita. Classification (NCBI taxonomy): domain Eukaryota; kingdom Metazoa; phylum Chordata; class Actinopteri; order Cypriniformes; family Cyprinidae; genus Labeo; species Labeo rohita. The sequence continues at coordinate 20,577,711 of NC_066884.1, read as the reverse complement.
TAGAGCCTCCCCGGATCAAACCATCCTGATGATGTCGTCAGCTGATCGAGATGACATCGTTGCAACAAATATATAAATTCTTAGTTAAAATGACATCATAAGGCGGCTTTAATCTGACCCCAAACCACAGTCCTTCAGTTCAGGCTTGCACGCACATGTCCACTGATTGCACTTTTGTTTTCTCTCATCCCTTTTGATGTTGTGCGAAAAGGGAACCTTTCCTTTTTCCACAGACTAGCTTTGTCGTATCTCGTAGCGGGCAGCGTCCCTCACAGCGTCTGCTTATTTGCATAAGGAAAAATCCACACGGCATCCGTGCTGCTAAAGCTTTCACATATGTTCAGGGGTCTTCCCAAATGGCCAAAATTCCCAATTTTTCTTGGGGATCACGTTCGGAATTCGGTAAAGGGTTTTGTGAGGTTGAGAATAAGATGACTTTTGTGTTATCCACTGGGAAAGTGATATTCCGGTGGGAACTACGACGAATGTGATTCATTCAGCACGAAAGGTTGAAAGATTGTGAAAATGAGCTCGGTATTCTCTTTAAAGTTTTGCATATTCATCACACAGTCTTGACAACGCTCTCCGAAAACGCTCAAGTCTTTGGATTTTGCCCATTGCACCAGATGTGAATCTTTAGAGTGCTACAAAGGTTCTGCCATTTTAGTACATTCACATCAACTCTCAACTCTTTAGAATGCCCGGGCCTGTTGCCATGGTTACAGGTGCACCCCTCCCCCCCAGACTTAATTCAAGACATGATGTCGTGTTTGGGAAGTGATGTCATCATCATTACGCATCCGTTATCTTTCAGACGCCTCATCGTTTGGCTTTTTGTAATCGCTTATTTCAAGCAACGTGTCCTTTAGTCTTTGAGTAGAATGACTGCATCGCTTCGTAATTTCATGGTCGGTGGTTGGTACAAAATTTTGTGTTTCTCTGAAGATATGATTAGCTTACACTCCCAGTTGGAAAAATGTTTTTCTCTAATAGAGTCTGGCATAAAAAGTAGGAAAGGGAGGAGTTTATCTCTTTTTTTTCTCTCTCTTTTTTTTTTTTTTCAAGCACGGCGATCAACTGGCTGCTGCAGACACACCTCGCTTCCTGCCGAGATGATTGGCAGCCGGTTGTCCATGTGATAGCTAATCAAGTGACTGACGCTCTCGAAGCGGTGGTCTTTGGTGCGCACCTATGAAAGGAAAAGAGACGTTAAAGTTGGATCAAAATATTGAGAAAACCGCCTTTAAAGTTGTCCAAATGAAGTTCTTAGCAATGCTAAAAAGTTTTGATATATTTACGGTAGGAAATCAACAAAATATCTTCATGGAACATGGTCTTTTCTTAATATCCTAATGATTTTTTGGCATAAAAGAAAATGGATCATTTTCAGCCATACAGCGTATTTTTGGCTATTGCTACAAATATACTCGTGCTACTTAAGGTTCTGTGGTCCAGGATCACATTTTACTCACCACTCCCTCTGGATCCACCAGAAGCAGGTGTTTGGGCTGGCCGCCCTGCTGTCCAGTGAGGACGTACTGGCCTGGTGTGGTGCCTGACTCCCGCACCAGGAAGTCTCCATCCTTGGTCAGGAGTCTTTCAGCCTGCCTGCGGCTTAGAGGTCCGTGGAACCAGGGCTCGTTCTGCAGCTGCTCTGCCAGAGGGGGCGCCACTGCACCCGACACACCTAAAGCAGCATCAAATGGCTCTGAAAAACAGAGAGTACAATACTATTGTATCTTTGGAAGATTGACTCTCAGCTGTTCCATAAATGCACCTATAAATGAACTACTAAAAAGTACAGTAAACTCAAATATTCTCTTCAAAACAGAAAATACAACTCCAAAACATACATGAGGACTCTCCATACAGAAAATATGGGAAATATTTTGATATTTACATGGCCTTTTAAATAGAAAACAGTAATATTATGAAATATTATTGTAATTTAAAATAAGGTTTCTTTTTTAATATACTTTAAAATATAATGTATTTCTGTGATGCAAAGCTGAATTTTCATCAGCAATTACTTCAGTCTTCAGTGTCACACAATCTTTCAGAAATCATTCTAATATGCTGATTTATTATCAACGTTGGAAACATGCTGCTTAATATTTTTTGGAACCCGTGATATTTTTTTCAGGATTCTTTAATGAATAAAAAGTTAAAAAGAACAGCATTTATACAAAATAGAAATCTTTTCTAACTATATACGTCATTACTATCACTTTTTATCAATTTAACACATCCTTGCTGAATAAAATTATTAATTTCTTTCAAACAAAGCAAAAAAAAAATTCTGACCCTAAACTTTGAACAGTAGTGTATATTGTTACAAAAGACTTCTATTTTAAATAAATGCTGTTGCATTTTATTAATCAAAGAATCCTGAAAAAGTATCACAGGTTCCAAAAAACAAGCAAACAAAAAAACTGTTCCCTACATTGATAATAAATCAGCATATTAGAATGATTTCTGAAGGATCATGTGATACTGAAGACTGGAGTAATGATGCTGAAAATTCAGCTTTGCATCACAGGAATAAATTCTACTTTAAAGTATATTAAAATAGAAAACCCTTATTTCAAATAGCAATAATATTTCACAATATTACAGTTTTTTTCTGTATTTATTCTGTATGAGCATTACAGACCACTTTTAATAGCGTTTAATAAAATCCTTTGGACCTCAAACTTTTAAACACCACGTATAGACATATTAATGTTAAATATAGTAAAATACTATTATAGTTGAATTTTATATTATTATTATTTACTGTATTTTATTATTTATAAACTTTTCTCATATATTGAAAGACTGTGGAATACATTTGCACTACACATTGTATGTTTATTCATATATTTGTCTTTCGTTTTGGTATTCTTTTTTGTTGTTGGTGTTTGTTCATTGTTTTCTACTTTCTGTCATGTCTTCTGTCATATTTTTAATTTTTTGTCAAATTTTCAATAATAATAATTTAAAAAATACTAGTAGTTACAATGATGCATATACATGAAAAAAAAAAAAATCTGTGCAAATCATGCTTTTATTGATTTTAAACAGATCTGTACTGTATGCAGTTGTTATATAAATGCACATGAATTTTTTTTTATTCCTTATAGAGTACGATTTAACTATCAATTAGTAGATTTTTACAGATTTTTCCTCTGATTAAGGAAAAAGTAAAACCCCCCAAAAATAAAAAAATTTAGAGCAAATACTTGAATATCAAAGACACATAAATCAAAATATCAAAAAACAAAATAGTCGCCTAGCATTAGTTACTCACTCATGTCAAACGCATCTCTGTGAGCATTTCCATTGGATGCTGCTGCCGTTGGGAGGCGGGGTTTATCCACATTGACGTATGAGGGGTCGTCAAACAAGCCACCCTCCTTAACACCCACTGAAAGGGAGAGAGAAAGAGGACGACTGTGAGGTTAAAGTGAGTTAACCTTCAGGTGAGTGCGCTTAAGCGGTGCCATTCTGAGCCCTATTGTCAGCAAGGCCGGCGATCCAGAAGCCACCCCTCAAAGGAGCTGTGTAATAGGTTTGGGCAGCATCCAACAGAGAGCAACGAACAGTGACAGAAAAAACGCTGACTCACTCTGCAGAATGACAGTCTCAGCTGAGAGGAAAATGAAATGAACGGAAGTGCGACAATATAAGACCGACAAACACTATGAGGCACTATGAAAGGAACAGGCAGGGATTATTAGTGCGAAGCATGCGTGTTTGTGCAAATCTGACCTGGTAGAGGAGGCAGAGGCTGCTTGTGAATATCGTTCTGGCTGGGCTGTCCATATGGCTGTGGAAACAAATCGCATTAGAGCACTGACACATTTGTTAACTAGTAGAGTTTTGTTAATGAACAAATCAGTGTTTGAGTTTTTGTGGTCAAAAGTTTAAATAGACTCAAAATGGTAATTATTTGACCAAAATAAGAGCGATCATACAAAATGCATGGTATTTTTAGTTAGTACTGAACTGAATAAGATATTTCACATAAAAGACGTTTACATATAGTCCACAAGACAAAATAGTAGTTGAATTTATAAAAATGTTCCCATTCAAAAGTTTACATACGGTTGATTCTTAACACTGTGTTGTTACCTGAATGATCCACAGCTGTTTTGTGATGGTTGTTCATATGTCTGGTTTGTCCTGAACAGTTAAACTGCCTGCTGTTCTTCAGGAAAATCCTTTAGGCTCTGCAAATTCTTTTTTAAATTTACAGCATCTTTTGCATATTTGAACCCTTTCCAATGATGAACCTTAATTATTTCGGCATCCGTCTTTTTACACTAGGAAAGAAGAGGGACTCATATGCAACTATTACAGAAGGTGCAAACACTCACTGATGCTTTGAAAAGAAAAATGATGCATTAAGAGCTGGGGGTGTAAACTTTTGAATGGAATAAAGTTGTGTATATTTTTCTTATTTTGCCTAAATATATATATTTTTTTCATTTAGTACTGCCCTTCAGACGCTACAGAAGATACATGTTTCCCAGAAGACGAAATAAGTTCAATTTACTCTGATCTTCAAATTCTAAAAGTTTTCACCTCCATGCTCTTGATGCTTCGTGTTTCATTCTGGAGCATCAGTGAGCGTTTGAACCTTTTGTAACGAAAGTCCCTCAGTTGTCCTCAGTGTGAAAAGATGGATCTCAAAATCATGCAGACATTGTTGGAAAGAGTTCAAATATTCAAAAGATGCTGGAAAACCAAAGAAACTGTGGGACCTAAAGGATTTTTTTCTGAAGAACAGCAGGCAGTTTAACGGTTCAGGACAAGTAAGGAGCTTGAGAACAAATATTAAAACAACAACAACAACAAAACAGCTATGGATCATTCAGGTAACAACACAGTATTAAGAATCAAGTGTATGTAAACTTTTTATAAATTCAACTATTATTTTCTCTTGTGGATTATATGTAAATGTCTTTTGTGTGAAATATTTTATTCAGGTCAGCACCAAGTGAAAAATAACATGCATTTTGTATGATCCCTCTTATTTTAGTTAACATGTAAAATCATTTAGAATAATTAACATTTTGCAGATACCGCAAAGTGTATGCATCGATTTTGAAATCAGTTTTCACTGTTTTTTTGCATTTTGTTTTCAGGACTCTTTCACTAAACAGCATTTATTTAAAATAGAATGTCTTTACTATCACTAATTTAACGCATCTGTGCTGAATAAAAGTATACATTTTTTAAACCGTACTTAACAGAAACCGAATTATTTTAATAATAAAAAAATATTTTGTAAGAACTAAATCAGCATATTAGAATTATTTCTGATGGATCATGTGACACCAAAGACTGGAGTAATAGCTGCTGAAAATTCAGCAAAATTCAGGGATAAATTATATTTTAAAATATATTTACACAGAAAACTGTTATTTTAAAGTGTAATAATATTGCACAGTACTACAGTTCCTACTGTATTTTAATCAAACACATCAGTGTTTCAAAAACTTTAAAGTATCATAATTGTTCCAAACATTTGGCCGCCAATGTGTATCTAAACATTTTTCTTTAATGTACAGTATAGCCATTTCAAAATCTGGTTTGTTACCATTTGTAGGGAATGTTTTATTAAATTCTCTTTGTCGATTTTTAGACACAAATGTTTTTTTGAGGAATACATTTTAGGATTTCTCTCTATATAGTGGACTTCTACGGTGCCCCGAGTTTGAATTTCCAAAATGCAGTTTAAATTCAGCTTCAAAGGGCTCTAAATGATCCCAGCCGAGGAGTCGGTTATTTTCTACGAAAAATGACAATTTCTATACTTTTTAACCTCAAATGCTCGACTTGTCTAGCTCTGCGTGTGCTCTGTGTATTCCGGTTCAATACAGTTAGGGTATGTCGATTAAATTCCCATCTCATTTTCTCCTCCAACTTCAAAATCATCCTACATCGCTGCTGCAGAAATACCAACCCAGTGTTTACAAAGTAAACATGCAAAGAAGATCAAACGCCCTTTACAAAAAAAAAAGGTTAAATAGCGATGTAGGATGATTTTGAAGTTGGAGAAGAAAATAATATAGGAGTTTTTATACGTACCCTAACTGTCATGAAGCAGAATACATATACTAGCTCTGAGTTCACGCATTTGAGGTTAAAAAGTAAATAAACTGTACTTTTTTTTTTTTTTAGAAAACAACTGATTGTTTCGCTAGTTAAGATGCTTCTTTCTCGGCTGGGATCATTGAAAATGCATTTTGGATGTTCAAACTCGTGGGCAGCATGCAAGTCCACTAAATGGAGTTAATTCCTAAAATGTTTTCCTCAAAAAACATAATTTCTTTACGACTGAAAAAAGACATGAACATATTGGATGACAAGGGGGTGAGTAAATTCTTTGTATATTTCTGTTCTAGAAGTGAGCTACTCCTTTAACAAATCAAACTGACTTGATGATTCACTTATAACACATAAAAAAGGCTCACATGCCGCCACTTGCCTTAACGGTCATTGAACAAAACTTCTTGGTTATGAATGTATTCAAAAGACTTCAAATCTCCAACATCAACATTCACTAACACATGCTCGTACAAATGTGCGTCTCACCAGCGTGGCTCCTGTACTGTGTCCAGGACGGGTCCTCATGTCAACCAGACCTCCAGGGGGAGGCTGTTTACCGGGGAAGTTATTGTAATACGGAACATCTGGGGGTGGAGGCAGGTCCTCTTCCTCTTCCTCCCAGGCTGACCCATCGAAAGGAGCCATCCTAAGAGAGAGAGAGATAAAGGTAAAGATAAACATTATTATATTATTTACATGGAGATGCCGTTTAAGCGATGGCAAATGATTGCCTTGTTTTGAAACCAGCAGGGAACAACCAGCAGGAACAAAAACACACTCAATAAAAAGGAAGCAGGAACAGCAAACAAATAAAATATGCTTCAAAAAAGAACATTTTAATTAGCCTTTTAGGTCTTGTTTTCTAGTCAAATTTTTTACAGAGTTTTAAAAAAAGCACATCGTTGTTATTTTAGCATTATTTATATATGAAGTTGCATTATATTCCTATTAAGCCTTAATTTATTTAATTTTTTAATGGAACATTATCGGTCAAATTTTTAAATATTATAATTGGAAATAGGGTAGAAGTACTCATTAGTAATAAAATGGTTTACAGGATACAATGTGGTTAAGCAGTGCAAATAGACACAATGTGATTGTGTTTCAGCACAGACTGCAAACACATGCTGTAAACAGACATACAGGATATTAAGGGGGTTTCCAAAGACCCTAGGGAGGTACCATCATTAAACAATACACAAACACTCCTGCAAACACACTGACATAAATGTAAATGTTTGCAGTACTTGTTTGAACAGATATATAAGCGCTCTCACCGATCATGAGGGGTAACCAGTTTGGGGGGGTTCTTCAGGTACTGTTTAAAGCGGAGCTCAAAAGCCTGACCGATGGTGCTGATGACCTCCTGAGCCAAGCCCTCTGAGCATTCGAGGATATGACACGCTACAATATAGGAAGTGATGAGCAAATATCAGATATTGTATAAAACACAGGCATGTAGTATTTCAATTTAGCTCAGAGAAATTGTGCATGTAAAGCAGTCATTTACATTTCACTTCCAGATGTAACAGAATTCAGTGTCAAAGTGTCATGACATATTTGTACCTCTCTGATTGACAGGGTCTTTGGCGACGTAGGCAACATATTCTGCTGTGTCCTGGGGAGACACAGGAAGAAAGGGATGGAGAAGAAGAAAGGAAGAATGAACAGGAGGACATTAAGATAAATTAGAGAGCAGGCACAAAGAACAGAGGGAAGAGCAGAAGTAAGTAAGTTTTTTTAGTTAAAGCTGTCTATTCACTAAAGGGCAGGAAACAGAAGAGGAAACGGTGGGGGAAAAAACAGAACAGATGACTACAGACAGCAGGACGGATGAAAAAGACAAATGAGCGAGGAATGACAGAATGAGAGTAAAGCTGAGAACCAAGAGTAAGATGAGAACGAGGAAATGAAATCTATGTAGGGATCCAATAACCGACTAACTGATTAACTAAATGTACGTATTTAATCAAAATTAACTACAAATATATTTTAATTTAATTAAATTACATTCATTTAAAATCAATAAAAAAATTATTTTATATAAATATTAAATAAATAATTAGTAAATTACATTTTACATATTACAACTTACATTTGAATTGTTTTCTAATTAAATTATATAAATGTTCAGTTATTGAGTTATATTTTACATGTTTTCCAAAATTATATCCATTAATCAATAATTGTAATTAACAATTACTTAAAATGAAAGTTTAGCTGAATTAAATGAAAAATTAAATAATATATTATATAAAAATATTAAATAAATAATTAGTATATACATTTAATTTTTTTAATTGAGTATATATATTCTAAAATGTTATATTAGATATACTAATCAATAAATGTAATTGACAATTATTATATTATATATATAAAATGAAAAATGTATTTATATTTAATATTAAATTAAATTAATTTGCTTTAATAAGTAATATATATGAATATTAATTAAATAGTTTGTATAATTAGTATATACATTTTTATTCATTTTTTAACGTTCATTCAAATTATTGATTACAATTTTACATATACATATACATATATATATATATATATATATATATATGTATATCTATTGATCAATAACTGTAATTAAAAAATGTAAAATTATAAAATACAACATTTATATAATGCAAATGTATTTACATTTAATATTAAATTTAAATGAATAATTAAATATATTATACATTTGATCAATAATTGTAATTAATTATTTAAAATGTTAAATTATAAAATGGAACATTTATATAATGCAAATGTAATTATATTTAATATTACATGTAATTAATTTAAAATAATAATTAAATATGTTATACGTTTGAATTATTTTCTAATTAAATTTATTGTTCATATTAAAATAAAATTTAATATAAAATTATGTATATTATGTTAAATGAATCTACATTAATAATTAATAAAATATTAAAAAGTAATATATATATATATATATATATATATATATATATATATACACACACATATACATATATATATACATATATATATATATATATATATATATATATATATATATATATATATATACATATACATATACATATATATATATAAGTATAAAATGGAACATTTATATAAAGCTAATTATATAAAATAGAACATTTATTTATTATGATTTCATTATACTTTTATTATTATATATTAACTAGTTGTTCAGGCAAACCTACAATTAATTGATATTGAGAATATGTAGTTTTGCACATCCCAATTGCTGTCACATTGTACCTCAATATTCAATCAAGGTTCTTGCAGTGAACGTAATCATTATTTTAAAAGAAATTATTTAACAATGACTACATTCAGCATTTCATTTGTATTTATGATCCGAAGGGACATGTTTGTTGTGGACTCTGACTTTGCATGGCCGTCAGCTCGGCTAATATCTAAATAGATTTGTGTTTCAGTTGATTAAATTAACCACTGATAAGCATAATCGATGAAATTAACAACGGCAATCTGCAACCAATGATGAACTTCCCTATTAAAGACAGAAAGAGAAGTAGAAAGATAAATCGAGAGACAGGGTGCGACTCACTGGATCTCCTCCTGATGCAAAAGAGATGGACTGCATGTGATGGTTGGCGATAATCTGTAGGGAGAGAGGGATGGAGAAGAGGACAATGTGACAAAAAAAAAGACAAATAGGTGCAGTCGGCATGAGATGAACAATGAGTAAACATGGAAGTGATAAAGGACAAGTGAAAGTAAAGGATGGACAGAGAGGGAGACAAGGGGAGAAATGATGTGGTGAGTCTGTGGTCTAACATAGAGGAACAGAGCAGTTGTGTGCAGTAATTCTGTATGGTTTAGATTCATTAAGATAAACACATATCAGCAGGGCAATTACTCCAGGCCTTATTCTGGGCTCCAGTCAGCCGCCTGCTGAGCAGCCCGAACGCTGATAAACCTCACTGCGCTAATGCAAAACACACTGGCATAGAACTGGAGAATTATTAGCGAGCAAAAAAAAGTCCTGTGGTGCAGCTGTAAACAAGCCAGAGGATCTCTGCTCCTGCCCAATACGCCAACTTTACATAATCTATTGGGCCTCTGGGTAACACACTTATTTAGTTAAACGCCGACAAATTTCTAGAGATTAGCTACTTGAAAAACCCAATGGCAGGCTACTTATATTTACACTTTTAGATACACAAAAAATAAATAAAATAAAATAAAATAAAATAAAATGTAAGACCCCATTTTCACCTGACATCCATCTTGGGTGAACTGATCAAACATAGTCTGTTTTAGTATTATTTATATTATATTATATTATATTATATTATATATTATATTATATTATATTATATTATCTTTTATTTTGATATTTTCTTTGAGGTTTAATTTAAAATTGTAGTAATTTTGTTATGTGTCTTGAAAGATATTAGTATTTAGATTCAAATTATTTTTACTTCAGTTTTAGTTTTAATTTATTAATTTATTTATTTAGTGCTTTAGCTTAAACTAAATGAAAATTAGAAATATTGCCTTGGCAACGAACTGAAATATGTTTTTCATCTAATATTTTTATTTTATTTTAGATTTTATTTTATTTCAATTAACACAATTTTTTTAATCAAATAGTTTATTTTATCTCAATAACTGAAATAACTGATAACTTGAAAGACCCAATGCAGGCTACTTGTATTCATAATTTTAAATACACAAAAGAATAAACATTCTTATAAAAAAAAAAAAAAATTAAAAATAATAAAAATAAAATAACATTTATATTATATTATATTATATTATAACTGATAACTTGAAAAACCTAATGCAATTTATTTTCAGATACAAAAAAATAAAATAAAATAAAATAAAACAAACCATTTGAACCTGATATCCATCTTGGGTGATCTGATCAAAAATAGTCAGATGTTTTAGTATTATTTTATATAATTATTTTTTCATTATTATATTATATTATGTTATATCTTTTATTTTGATATATTCATTAAAGTTTTGGTTACATTTTTAGCAATTCTGTTATGTTTTTTTTTAAGATATTACTATTTTTATTTCTGTTTTAATTTTAATTTATTAATGAATCTATTTAGTGCTTCAGCTTAAACTAAATGAGAATTAGACATGTTTTTCATCTAATATTTTATTTTATTTTATTTTAGTTAGTTTATTTTATCTCAATAACTACGAGATAAAATAAACTATAAACTATAAACATACAAGACAAAACAGATTTTTTTCTGTGACCACTTGCACTAGTTCCTTCTAGCGGTCTCTACACATAGCAGAACTAGGATATGAAAAAGCATTTCAAACATTGTACAAGCACCAAACTTCACCTTTCAGACATACTGAGAAATATTTTATTCAGAGGACGAGATAGCCTAATTCAGTCCAACCCGTCCTGCTGTGAAGAGCGCCTGCATAACGCAGAGCGCTTTCATCATTAGCTATGGGTAACGCTGAATTTCACACAGGAAAGAAGGCACTGTATTCTTGTTTGTGTGCATGTGTGACTCTAACCTGTTTGCAGTCGATCGCCAGTAGGTTTAGACTGCTGGTCGACACGGTGAGGCTGATTGTCATTCCAGCAAACTGGAGATTACTCTTCCCTAAGATGGAGGAGAGACAGCGAGAAGAGGGCTGCAAAGAGACAGAAACAGAGACTCAATTACGCCAGAGCAAAAAAAGCACAAAGCTAAATATTTTATGATAAAAAGATGAAACTTTAATATTTTATGAAAAGAGATTTTAATGGGGAATAGAGAACATTTTAAATAGTTTAGTCTTTCTAGTCTGGCCTGTTTTACCCCACATGCATAAAGCCCAAGTATACTTCGTTTTTGTAAGTGTATGCTAGCAAAAGGATACTGTAGAACTCCATCTCCATCTGATAGTGTGTGCAAATGCAGTCGTATACATTATGACAGATAAATATATCGAAATTTGTGTCAGGCGCACTGTACACAGACACTCTTGTACACATAAAAACAGAAGTATAATTTGCCTTTAGTTGTGTTCCTTTTTTCAGTGCCTATATCAACACACCAGGCTCAGTGAATCAGATTCGTACATGATCATCTAAAACAGGGGTCCTGGAGGGCCGGTGTCCCTGCAGAGGTTAGCTCCAACCCTAATCAAACACACCTGAACCAGCGAATCGAGGTCTTATTACGTATACTTGAAACTTCCAGGCAGGTGTGGAGGAAAGTTGGAGGTAAACTCTGCAGGACACCGGCCCTCCAGGAACAAGTTTGGTGACCCCTGATCTAAAACTTTAGGGTCATTCATTTAGGATCAATTATTTCAAACTAATTATATTTATCTTGACTAAAATATCATTTAAAATACAATTTTTTTATTTAATACAAAAGACAACATAAACACTTACTATTCAGTAAATCTGCCTGAATGCAAATAATTTAAGGAGTTTAAGGTTACACTTTGTAGTTTGTTTTTATTTTTGTGCAAATAAATTAATATTTTAATGTGCCCGCCTCTTAATAGACTTCAAGTGGCATACAACCAAAAACAACTTCTAATTAAGGCTGCATGCAGCGCTGAAAGGCTCACCGCTACTCGGTGGCTTTAGGAAGACACGGTGAGCAATATGCATTTGAAGTGGTAAATGTAGGAGGAATATGTCAGTCATTTAGATGTGCCAAACTTCCTCCTGCAATCTGGTGGCGCTATGACTATAACTGAATATTGGCATGTAGATGTCTTCAATTTGGGGCAGATCGGACATTGTATGTTTAAGTTATAACAACTAACAACCTTTTACATGGTGAAACATCGAAATTTGTCACGCCGCCACAGACATGCCCTTTAACGAAAACTCAAGATTTTTGCAATTTAACATCACAAATGTCTTTAGATTACACTGACCAAATTTGGTTTTGATCCGTTTAAAGTTTGTTTGTTTAAATACGCCTGAAAATGGCAAAAACGGCACAAAACTGGCAGAGAAAATTCAATATAACAGACTCAAAATAACCTGTTGGGTTTCGGACTTCATACTGCAGGACTTAGTTTTGTAGGTATTGGTGTGCACATGTACATGAAATGTAGTTTAAAGGGGGACTTTGTTGAGATTTGATAGGCGGAGCTATCGAGCCATTTTGCCACACCCACTTCTGAAACCCATATCAGATGTAAATTTTCACCACTTTTGCAGTGTATGCAAAGTTTCATGAATTTTCAAGCATGTTTAGACCCTCAAAAATGCGATTCATTTTGGAGAAGAAGAAACTGAGCAATTCCAATAGGGCCCACCGACGGTGCTCAATAGCGCCACCTATAAAAGTGCCCCTCGAACTATGTTTCACATACATGTACGAAATTCAGAAGAAACATGTAACACACCAATACCTACAAAAAAGTTCCCTGGTACGAATAAATTTGGTCAGTGTAATCTAAAGCCCTTTTTGACGTTAAATTGTGAAGATCTTGAGTTTTCACTGAAGGATGCGTCTATGGCGGCCTGACAAACGTTGATGTTTTGCCACGAGAAAGGAAGTTGTTATACATGGAAGTGGCATGTTTTACAGTCTAACAAATTCCTTTTAACTTGACATTAACTTTCTATTTGGTCAGTCTACTCTAAAGGCCTTTGCCATGTTAAATTGTGAAGATCTTGAGTTTTCGATAAGAGGTGTTTCCGTGGCGGTGTTTCTTCGTGTAAAAGGAAGTTGTTATAACTCAGCCATACAATGTCCAATCTGCTCCAAACTTCAAATTCAATAAGAATCCTGGCCTGAACACATCTAAAGGCCAATATTCTGTTATAATCATAGCGCCACCTGCTGGCAACAGGAAATGACTTGTTTTACACTAACGTAAACATGCCATGTCCAATCAGCCCCAAACTTTACATGTTTGATAAGAGTTCTGGCCTGAAGACATTTAAGGCCCTTTTTACACTTGGTATTAATATGCGTTTTCATCAATCCGAACATAAGTGGACGCTAAGTACAGGTGAAAACAGGGTGTAAAATGTTTTGAGCTTGTCCACTTTCAAACCACATTCATACGATCAGATTGCTGTTGTAGTGTAGACATACATGTGGTGAAATGCGTTCAAACAGCTGTTAAAGACCGTCTACTTTCCGCCTACTGACCTAATACGTATTCATTGCGAGACGTACAAGGAGGCACACTTACAAGATGGGATTTAAACTTTGACGGGCTGAAACAAAACAAAACTAAAGCAGCTGCTCTCCACATTTTCTCTTTTGTCTAATTTTGCGAACATGTGAAATTTGTCTGCGCTTATGTATTCCATTGCTCTGAAGTATCTGAAAAAGCCCATACAGCAACACAATTACCACGTCCAAGACCCAGAAAGGTCATGAGGACATCCTTAAAATAGTCCATGTGTAATCAGAAGAAGAAAAAACACTGATGTCATATGGACTACTTTAATGATGTCCTTACTACCTTTCTGGGCCTTGAACATGTCAGTTTTGTTGCTGTCTGTGCAGGGTCAGAAATCTCTTAGATTTCGTCTTATATATAAAAGTATCTAAAGTTTTGTTCCAAAGATGAAGGTCTTATGGGTTTACATGAGTATTAATGACAGAATTTTCATTTTTGGCTGAACAGAAATCAGTTTATTTTCTGTACAGATCCACTGTAGCAATGTGGTGCAGTTACGCTGATGCTCTGCTTAACACACTATTCATGCGTGGTGTGTAAAACAGGGCTGTGTTGATCATATAACCAGGGCAGACTTTGGCTTCTCACTCACACACCAACCCTATAAGCAAATCGAAAGAGGTCTTGCACTCCACAACCTCTAAAACCAGCCATAAACCAAATACCACAGTCTGACCAGCCGAGACACAACACTTGAGCAAACACGCGTGTGAATGTGTGTTAAACGAAACACAGCAGCATTTTTACTGGAAATTGGTCAGGCCTTACTAGAACACTGTGAGGTTTGTGAGCTGTACCTGAAACGAACAAAAGCGCAAATATATTGCGAGACATAAAGTCTGTGTCTGTGAAACTAAGATAAGATAAAACGTTGACTACCTTTCTCCTTCGCTGAGCTCCTTTGGCACCTGGTACTGCCTCACACACCACTGATATTGCCTCCCTGAAACACAAAACAAACGGTTATAAATGTACACGTGCTGGGTGCAGATTGTGAGGAGAACATAATTAGATTGTTAGATGAGAGTTTCCATCACAGTCCTTTTCATGCGTTCCCAAATTTCATATGGCTGAGGGACTATTACATTAGACACATGCTCCAGTCATTACACTTCCTGCCATCTCATACATGCAAGCAGGCAAACAAAAACACCAAGGCTACTATTGCTAAAAACTATTATTTAAACAAACACTTAAATAAATAAATACATAAATAGATAGATAAATAAATGTAACAGTGAAAAATAGACCGCAGTTAAAATATTTACTATAATATAAACAAAAATGCTACAAAATTACAGAGATTAATTTCAATCAGTGATGTGATTGATTCTAAACCTGACTGATTGAATGGTCTGATTTATTCTGAATCGGAAGCCTGACTTTAGACTGTTTAGATCTGTGTATATGTCATAATAAAAAACAGCCAACTAACATTTGAAATAAAATAACTGAAATAAAATAAAATCTACTAACATGAAAAAACAAAATAAAATAAATTAAAATGAAATAAAATTAATGAAAAAAAATGAAATGAAATAACACGAAAAATAAAATTAAATGTAATTTAAATTAAATTAAAAAAATAAAATACATTTGAAATAAAATAACAGAGATAAGATTAAATAAAAATTAAATAAAATAACATTGAAATCAAATCAAAATGTAATAAAATGAAAAAATAAAATGAAATAAAATAAAATACAATTATATTAAATAAAATAAAATACAATTTAAATTTAAATAAAATAAAAATGAAATAAAGTGAAATACAATAAAATGAAAAATGAAATGAAATAAAATGAAATCAACTTACATGAAATAAAATTAAATGAAATAAAATGAAAAAATGAAATGAAATCAACTGAAATGAAATAAAATAAAATAAAATAAAATGAAACAAATAAAATCAATAACATGAAATAAAACTAAATTAAATAAATTTAAACGAAGTTAAATGAAATAAATGAAAAAAATAAATGGAATTAAATAGAACGAAATAAGGAATAAAATAAACTAAATTAAAGTGAAATAAGATCAAATCAAATCAAAATATTCTGTGTATTTTTGATTTTGAAGAAAAGTGTAAATTAAATTTCAAATAAACTAGGTCAAGTTTTCCAAACTATAATAACTCACGCACACCCTTCCTAACATTTTTTCCTTAAATGCATTTCACCCTCCAGTGAAACTGAGGATTATGCATGAAAACAGTTTATCGAGCAGCTGCTTCTGTCAATATTGAGAAGCAAATGTGTGTAGCATCCATTAACAAACACACACACACATAAACACAAGAAAAAGGGAGGAAACCACAAGGGTTCCAAAGGATTCTATTATAAGACTTTATGGTTACACAGCAGGGCTGAAGCCATTATAACGCCTCCCTTCTTCCCTGTTCTCTTTTTTGCATACAAAAGCACAGCATTTCAGTGTAGAATGTGTTGCATTTTGCAAATACTGTGGTTAATATGACAAGTGCTCTTCAATTTTATAACACCTTATGTGTGTACACATGTGCATACGTATTATTCAAAAAGTGTGAGAACGGAAGCAACTGAATGGCCGAGAATGAGAAGATGGTCGTGTATGTTCATTATTTCAGTTTTTCCTTCTTGTGTTTTCTTTCTGTCACACTCTATGAGAGAGCAACATGAATTTTTCATCAGAGGAGGGGCTTTTAACCGGACCCGTGCGAGAGAGTGTATGTTAGTGCACATGTGCATTAGGATGTGGAGAGAATGTACGATTAAATCACTCCTGTGGGACGCTGTGGATATACATACACTGGATATTTGAGCGAATATAAGAGGAAGTGCAAGCGAGAGTGAATGTGTGTGTGTGTGTGTGTGTGTGTGTGTGTGTGTTACCTGGTAACCTGAGTTCTGGTGTTGAAGTCCAGTGCTCTCATTGACTGTAGCACCTCCACGCAGCCCATATACTGTAGCAAAGACAAAGAAGACAAATCTTCACTCACAGCACTTCCTGTGCTAGCCTTTAAACCACAATATAGAGCACAAAATACGGTTAAGTGTTGCACAGTTGCCTTGTGTCATGATTATTGAGTTGGCCAGGCAGCTGTAGTGCATGTGGTTAAGTGCGTGTGTGTACGTGTTTTATGAGAAGTGATGCTCTAATTACGAAGCACTAATCAAATAAAGCAGTTCTCAATGTAGTTCCTGCCCGTAGACTTGGATTTATATGAAAACGCCACACATTAAAGAAAACAATCCATTAAGCAGACAAAATGGACTTGGACTAAAATGGACACTGAGAGAACTGAAAAGCAGCAGAACTCCAAGCTTTTAACCAACATTTATAGCAACATTAGAGCTGCATTATTTTTGTAAAAAACAATTTTGCTGCTTGGACATTAAGGCATAATAATAAAAGCAATAATGATCATCATCATTATAATATCTACAAAAACAAGCAGAAACTAACAATCAGTGGTTTTCAAGTCAAGAAGAGCTGTTAGTGAATAAATAGGAAAACAATTTGAAAAAGTACCTTATATTTTCTTGTCCCAAAAGATTACTTTGTCCATTTTATATTTAATATATAGTTGAGTATCATCAGCATAACAATGGAACCTAATCCCTTATTTTCTAATAATATTACTAAGGGCAAGCAATATGTTGAAAATAGGCCTAAGACGGATCCTTGGTGCACTTCATACTTTACTGGCATTAACTGAGATGATTCCCCATCTAATTAAACAAAGTGGTGACGGTTGGACAGGTAGGATCTAAACCATCTTAAAGCCTGCCCTTGAATACCCATATAGCAGAGGTCTTCAACCCTGTTCCTGGAGACCCACTATCCTGAAGAGTTTAGCTATAGCCCTAATCAAACACACCTGAAGCGGCCAATCAAGCTCCTCAAGACTGCTTGAAAATCGTAGGCAGGTGTGCTAAAGCCGGTTGGAAATAAACTTTCCAGAGTGGGTCCCCAGGAACAGGGTTGAAGAACTCTGCCGTATAGTTTAGCATAACAATAGAAACTAATCCCGTATTTTCTAATATTATCAAGGGGCAACAACGTGTATACTGAAAACAGCAGAGGGGCTAAGACAGATCCTTGTGGCATTCCATACTTTACTGGAGTTAATTGAGATGATTCCCCATTTAATTAAACAAAATGGTGACAGTTGGACATATAGGATCTAACCTTCATAAAGCCTCCCTTCTGAATACCTGAATAGTTTTGTAAATGATCTATGAGTATGTCATGATCTATAGTGTCGAATGCAGCACTAATATCAAGTTAAACTAGTAATGAGATGCTGCCTTGGTCCAATGCAAGAAGCAAGTCAAGAAGATCTGTCAGTGTCCCAAAAGACTTCTTTGTCTGTTTTACATTTAATATAGTTGAGTATCTTCAGAATAACCATAGAAACTAATCTCACATTCTTTAATAATATTACCAAGGGGCAGCAACATGTATATTGAAAATAGCAGAGGGCCTAAGACAGATCCTTGGGGTACTCCATACTTAAATTTAAAACAAAATTTAAATAAACTAAGTGCTAATGGTCAGACAGGTAGGAACTAAATCAGGCATGGGCAAACTCGGTCCTGGAGGGCCGGTGAACCTGCAGATTTTAGCTCCAACCCCGATCAAACACACACCTGAACACACTAGTCAATGTCTTCAGGATTACTAAAAGGCTACAGGCCAGTGAGTTTTATTAGGGTTGGAGCTAAACTCTGTAAGGATACAAGCCCTCCAGGACCGAGTTTGCCCATGCCTGATCTAAACCAACTTAAACCCTGCCCATGAATAAAGTAGCGGGTTACTTTACTAGTTACTTGAAAAAGTAATCTGATTACTTAACTTGTGTGTAATTGGTTACCCCCCAACATTGCTTGTGACACCATACCTCTCCTTAACAAGTTGCCCGCAGCCCAAACAGTGACCAATTTTGCTGCAGAGCTTAACATGTCTGGAGTTTTATATCAATGGAAAGGTAAAAAAGGGAAATAACAACCAGAAAAGGAACCAGAGGTAGGAAGAGGGCACAAAACTGGGAGGACAGACATGCATCTTACCCTGACGGTGTAGGAGACTCCACTGGTGCTGACCACGTTGTCTGAGTGGAGCCAGCCTCGGGTGGGCTTGTTGACGAAGGAGCCATGCCGCGTCCACTCATCTCCGCCGAGCTGGCCCCCTTCCACACGGGCCCTCCGCGAGGCCCCGCCCAGCCGGTTCATATCCTGTGGGGGACGAGGAGGAGGAGATGGGGCTGTTAGAGAAAGGAGAGGAAGAGGAGGAGGAAGAGGAGAAGAGTTGGCAGCGGAGGTCCCAGTGTCTTCCGGAGACTCTCCCAAACCTCCCTGGCCGCCCGGCACGCTAGCTGGCCTGCTGGAGGCCTTCAGGCCTGGGAGCAGAGTGGAAGACACACCCAGCCGTAGGGCTCCCATCCTGGGGAAGAAGGAGCAGAGGGTGGTAGGGCTGTTTTCAGCCTGCCGTGGAGACGAAGGGGGGAGGATAGGGGTGAGAGAGGAGGAGGAGAGAGAAGGAGGGATGCCAGGAGGGGTAAGTGGGGTGAGAGGAGCAGAAGAAGGGAGAGAGGGATTGGACGCCGTCTCGTCTGTTGAGCTGAAGGAGTCGCTCCTGAAGGGCGTGTATTTGGTTTTGGGGATGAGCTCCATGATGTCTCCGCCGTCTCAGTGTCCACTAAACGTCCTTAATTGTCTCTCCACGTCGCTCTATCGCAATCGATAACTTGTCTTCCCTTATCTTTTATAGTCCTCTTTTTCTCTGCATCTACTGATCCCTTCATCATCGCACCAGAGAGATGACAGCGTACTGACCTTTCAGTTCAGAGAGTATCAAAAACAGGATGCGAAAAGAGACGAAAAGACAGATGCAAAAATGTAACAAAGTTTTCTGCTGTTGTCATAAACAGAGTGTAGGTTTTGCATCAGATCTTAAGTCTGCATAGAGCTTCTCAGGACACTATGAATTACTAAATATAGTATGATTGTCATGAAGTTATTGGTTTAGTCATATATAAGTGCTCCAGACACAATCCCTTCCGGTAGATGTGTGAAAGAGAGTACTATTGTGTTTTATATGCATGCGAGTGTGTTTACGTGCGCGCATGTGCTGGGCTCCACTCTACTAGTTCTTGCCTGACAGACTCCCATAAAAAGCCTATTAGCTGCAGCTGAGACTTTGAGAGAGGAGGCTTCCGTCAGACAGACAGATCGATAGAGTGAGAGAGGAAGAGAGCGGGAAGAGATGGATGGAAAATGCTAAAAGTACTGATCCAGTGAACGTGGATCATTTAATGATGATTCAAACTGCTGCGCTCAGTGATGATTAGACTGGCGCCGATCAACATAATCCTCAACGTTTGGTTTAAAGACTTAATTTAGTCCAGGTGTTAAAAATGTACACCAGGGATCTTCAACACGGGGTACGTGACCCCTAGGAAACTTAAACTTAATTTGAAACTATCCTAACCTAAAAAATTTAATTATGCATACAATACTAAGCTAAATCTGAAGCTAAAGTGCAGCTAAAAGTTTTATTTGTAGTAAAATTAAAA
Organism: Labeo rohita; assembly: GCF_022985175.1. Classification (NCBI taxonomy): domain Eukaryota; kingdom Metazoa; phylum Chordata; class Actinopteri; order Cypriniformes; family Cyprinidae; genus Labeo; species Labeo rohita. The sequence goes on along the minus strand of NC_066884.1, from coordinate 20,556,914 downwards.
TATGACTATATACATAAATAATTATATTTTTACTGGGTTTTAAGTTAACATATATAGAGATATAAATACACTAATAGAAATTTTATTATAGGCCAGACTTAAATTCAACACTTGATTTCATACAATATATAAAAGTGGACCTGATGTACACCATCTAGCACCTAGATTACATGAAGTCTGATTACATGCAGGTTCATTTGTACCATAAGTCTAGATCGGCCACCTCACGTCCTGCCACACATCTGAAAGCGCTTAGTGCTGACACATCCCCATCTTTTCCTGTCACTCCCTTTCCCTCCTCCTCCAGATGATTTTGGGACCTCTGTCACCAAGCCGAGCTCTATCCCTATCTTTCTCCTCCTCCTCCTCTCGTCTTTTCCAGATCACCTCCGGCTGCGCTGCTTTTGCGCCTTCAGTGCTCGTCCCTTTGAGTCTATCCTCCTCTCTATCCTTCCTCTCCTGGAATCCCTCCCTGAGCCTCCACACCGTGTATCCCACAGCGTTCCTCCTCTCCTCCTCCAGCTTCTGCCTCTCCAGCTCTCTCTCCCTCTCCAACACGCTTGCTCTCTTCTTCCAGATAATCTCTCGCTCCCCCGCACCCCCTCCCACGTCTTCTTTCCCGTTCTCCAGGCTGTCCCGCTACTCCTGCTTGCCTTTGCAAAAAACACCTGAGCCTCTCTGCGATCTTCAAATCAGCGCAATAATCACTGAATCATCAAACTTAGAAAAAAAAAAACTAATTTTCGATTATACACACAGATAATTAACCCTGATAAACAACGGTTTGTAGAAATATGATTTAGAAAAGGACAAACTAGACTCGGAAAGCCCTGAAACGGTTAAGTCATAGTTAAATATGGCTGTAGAGAAGATAACATGGGTTCGAGCACCATTTCGAGAACCATTGATTGTTTGGTGTGATCTGTGAAGAAGTTAAAGTGTGATAACCCAGCCGCAAGGGAACTATGATGTTCCTAAAACAAGCACGTTCCAGCACTGTCAGGGTGACGGTAATAAGACCCGATTGGCCAAATCTGAAGTACCGCCTCCAGAGATCTGCTCATTAGACGCTAACTGGAAAATCAATCAGATGCTCATTAGCCTAAATGACACCTCAAAATCAGGCAAACAGTCTTAGATTGAGCAGTTCTTTATAGACCTGTTTCCTGAGTGAAAACCTACCCTCTAAACGTCACTTAGCAAAGTCAAACACAGAATTTAATGCGCATCCCTGGTGTAAAGCACTTTAAAACCTCTGATAGAGAGGCAACAGTCTTGTAACCTCTAACAGTTCTGAGCTAGCAGACCAGGGTAGCTCTAACCCTCACAAATCATTAGCATTTACAGTCTGATAACAGTTTCTACTGGCGTTATGAATGCCAGTTTATAGCCAAGTCCAGCCGACTTGGACCAAATCCAGTCTTGTTCTATTTACAAAGGTTTTCACTGCATATATTTTACATAAGCAACCACAAAAGCACCTTGAGCTTCCATTGTTGTGGCTTCGTCCATTCAGGTGTTTCTGATTCTGTTTTTTACACTTTAGCACCAATGTATGACCACAAAGAAGCCTCAGGGCTGCAAAAGTACAGCCTCAGATGTGCACGAACAAATGCGAGGCATCCCAAGTTGTTCCAACAGATGTGACTGGCAGTCAAAGACAACTAGGCGGCCCTATTATCTCGGATGGAGTGCGACAAGACCCGAGAGACCCGAGGGATTCATGTGCACTCCGCTGCATCTACAAAGTGCCACGTTAGTGGTGCTATTGGGCCATTCTTAATGGAGAGATTCCTCACAGAGGACCTGTAAAGAGAACCGCTTAGAACAAAGTTATGGGCATCCACGGCAAGTTCATAAACCGTATCACGACAACATGGCACAGAATCATTAGTTTAGCACTGCAGAGCTCACTGTAGTCCAAACAGCTTTGCTCATTTTATTTATTGTGCACTTGCACAGAAGTGTCTCAGACTTGGCTGTATTACCAAGTCGCTCATCGTGTCACGGACTTATTTACTGATGTCAACACAACACGGCACAGAAATAGCACAGTGTTCAGGAGAATCTGTACAGAGAAGTAGAAATTCCGAGAAGCAGACTATAAAAGAACATTTAAATAATATCATAACCGTTTAACACACTATGGTAACCTAGATTGGGTGTAGCACCTGTCGGTTAGGAATATGGCAAAATCCCTGTGTTGATATGATGGGTTGTTTCGGAAACCAGTAAACGTGAGTGAACGAGTTGCCAACCCAACTGTGGCTGCACTATATTTAAAGGTTGAGAGGTTCCTGTTCGTCTGAAGTGAAACCAAAGGCAAGTAAACCAACCACATAGAATATTGTCAAGAACAGGCGTAGTTAACAGGCTAGAAATCGTGTCTTTGTGATTAACGTGAGCTGAAATGGCTAATCTTATTAATCGGATATTCAATTAGTGCAGTTCTGCTCCAGCACAGATGAAAAAACCTGAGTTTAACTACACCATTTTAATATAAAACATCATAAATAAAATTTAAAGGTCAAAAAAAGAAAAAAAAGAGTCCAATGTTGGATATGGCAACTCTGATTTAGAGACCGAATGAACTCAGAGCGAGCACCTTGAACCCTCGTAAGGTCTGAAGGCACAACTCTTTCCTAATACTTGTGAGAATGAACATAGAGTCCGGTTTAAAGCATAACTTGGGACACTGCAACACGCTAGCGCCGAAGTTGTGAAAGACAAGGAACGTAACATGCCAATGAAACTGTTGCCATGGTAACAGACTGAGGAAAAAACGTGCGAGACGGAGTCATGACAGAACCCAAACAAAAGCCAACAAGTTTCGCCAACACAAAACCTGTCGGCTCGCTCCCCATCCAATCACGGGAGCTCAGAGCCAGCTTGAATCAATGTTCTGCAGCGAGCGCTGGCACAGGATGGGAAAGTTCAACCGCTGCCGCCACAATGGTGATCAGTGTTGACATCCAAACTCTAAAAGAACCAGACACACATCTGAACACGCAAAGAGCGCAGTCGTGGCACCAATCCAAATGAGAAAATCAAATATTGCTGGAGTACACACAAACACACACACACTTAATTTGAGCACACTTCCTCCTAAAGACAGCAGAACTAGCAAAAGCTAAAAAGTAGTCCTGATATCTATGAAATATCTACCGATATCTGTGAAAGCACCTGTTTATACACTACAAATAAAGACATCTAAAAGTTTTGCATAAAAAACCTGATTTGTGTCTGCATAACTCGTAAGTAACACCAAAAACATTGTTTCAATAACAGACATCACTATGTACATCGAAAATACAAGAGTTCGTAAGTTGCTATCCAAAAAAGTCAAAGTAAAAGAATTTAAAGAGCTTTCTTCTTGTCAGAAAGTAAGAGCGATATTTCATCCGCTAAGTCCTTGCATTAAAAAGAGAGCGAGAGAGAGCCACATTTTAGGTAAAAACCAACGACCTCCATGTTCAAATCATAATCACGTTAATATTTAAACAGTGCCAGACAATCCTTCTCCTCTTTCTCCCTCACTTGCTTTCTGGCTCAGTCCCCTCCCTGAAAGACAAAAATGCGCTCTTTTCTTTTATCCTCTTCTTGTGTTCTCTTCAAAAATCACAAAGTCACGCCGGCTCCCTCGTTCAACGGCAGTCTCGTCCAGCCTCACTTCTTTGGAACGGCGTGATGAACAGCACAGCGGTCTTCTTTTGTCCTCTCCTTCCCCCACAGTCTCTCATCCTCTCCTCTCTCCACCTCCGTCTGTGTGTGAGGAGCGATGTAGCCGACTGTCCTCTATTCTCCTCTCCTCCCTGTCTGGTCTATTGCTCTCTCACTCTCTCTCTCCCACTGATGCTAGCACTGATTCCCCCTGCACTCCTGCCCCCTCCTTCCCTTCCTCTCTCGCTTTCTCTCTCCTTGCAGCGTCAGTCATTTATGCATTTATTAGAGTGTGCATGCATGCACAAGCAGCCGAGCACCTCTCTCTCTAATGCACACAATTATGATGGGGGCAGAGAGAGAGAGTCAATGGATGGAGAGAAAAAGCGGATGAGGAGCATGAAGTCTGCCCTCAACGCTCCTCCCATTGTAACTTAAGAGCAAGCAAGTTGGGGGCTAGTCATTTCTGTACTTCCTCTCCATATTCTATAATCCTCCACATAATTCCCACTTTTTTCATCACCTTGAAATGAAAATTCTGTCATTAATGTACTCACCTAGTTGTTTTAAATCTCTATGACTTACGTTCTTCTGTGGACCATAAAATTCCATATAATGAAAGTCAATGGGGTCCAAAACAAAGCTACACAGGACCCCATTGACTTTCATTATATAGAAAACCTTATTCAGTTGGAATCACAAGAGGGTGAGTAAATGATGACTGAAATTTCACTTTTGTCTGAACAATCTTTAACCACATCAACAACCCAATACCAAGCAAAACGCAGGTCATTTGAAGCATCCCCAAAGTTATCTTGGAATATGTGCTTACAAATCCAGACCAACCGTGCAATAAGCGTCTAATCGATTTGTCGGAATAACTAGAGGGTTGATTTGTGACTCATTCAGTCGAGTGACCTGAATTCAGGGTTACGAGGATAAGTCTGCTGAACTACAAATCCCAGAGTGCACTCTGTCCATGCTCCTGCTTTCTAAGGACACGGGGGACTGCGAATGCTGCAAAGGTGCACTGCTTCTTTTTTTTTTTGTACTGCTTCTTCCCTGTCACTTCTCTGTGCTGAAATGTCCATCAGAAACGTCTGGAGGGAGGGAATATTCGAGCTTAAACACGGTTGCATCATGGTCCTTGGCTCCAGGGCATGGGCATGTCTGGCAAGCACACACACTCAGAGCAGACAGGCGGAGGGGGAGGGAGGGAGAGAGGGAGAGAGAGGGGAAGAGAGAGAGAGTATGCAAAACACACATACAGAAAGAGAATCAGCTAGACAATCACAAGAAATGAATTAATGCAGACAAACATTTACAACAGGGTAAACAAACAAATGATCAATGCAAAAAGACAACAGATTCAATTACACACTTTTAAATTTGAAGACAATAGACAAGCAAACACCGCAGGGCGCAATAATAAAGAGACAGTGTGAGAGTGTTTTGGGATAATTTACACAGCTGTCACTTGTTCTCTCATGCAAATACATCTTACATTTATAGGTGATTCGCATGACAAAGGAATAGTTTACCCAAAAATAAAAATTCTGTCATTAATTACTCACCCTCATGTTGTTCCAAACCTGTAAGACCTTCGTTCATCTTCAAGACACTAATTAAGATATTTTTGATGAAACCCGAGAGCCTTCTGACCCTGCTTAGACAGTGACACAGCTACCACGTTTAAGGTCCAGAAAGTTAGTAAGGATATTGTCTAGTGTTTTGACGGGGAACGTCCATCTCTCTTAACACACCAAACAAACTAGCCCAACAAATGTTCGCTGACGGCCTGATGTTAGCTGACGGCTGACCGCTGGTTTGGTGTTCTCGGCCTTTAGTCCATCGTCTGTATTTTCTGGTTCAAATAAGTAATGCTCTGCAAAAAATTGCAAGTCATCCTCTCTGTCAAAATATTCAACCATGTTTACGAAGACAGTTTATGTACAGTGTGTGTCGTCTTCTGCTTGTAAACAAGGCGCAGCACATCCGGAGCACATGCGCTGTGGTACTCTCATTAACGTGTGTCCAAAACATTGTTGAATAAAGTCATTATTTTTGTTTTCAAGCAAATGTTAGTCGACGAGAAGAGGCTTGGTCGACCAAAATTTTATTAGTCACTTCTAGTCGCAGAAAAATAAAAATCCACACCAAGAGGCGAAGACAAACAGTCCGTGACGAACAGATCGTTAACGGCTGATCTATGTGGTAAAACAGTACATCGGGCAGGATATTCAAATGCTCACCTATCATTCATCAAACTCAAACATGGCTTTTCATCTGAAAGATGTAGTAGCAACTTTACATTGCAGCTCAGTCTAAAGTTAACCTAGGAAAAGTGTCTGTGCAGAGTGTGAAAGTTGAACAGTAGCGTGCTAACTGTACGACTTGCCATCATTTTTGCTCATACAGATGAAAGTAATACATGTTTCGATCATGTAAAGACTATGCATTTATTTGTGTGCACTCAGAATAACAACAAATCTTTGCACTTTTGTAAAATAATGAAAGCAAACAGGATGCTCTATGATCATCTCTATGAACTAGAGCATGAAACTTCCAAACTCTGTGTATTTGCAGTCATGAAAAATATTTCTATAGAAAGTGAAATGTCTGCTTTTAAATGAGTCAATTTAAATAGAAAACTATAAATATTCTCAGATTATGTAATCTGTATGAAACATGCATACAGTTGCATCACTACTGCAGAGATGACGAGTCAGTGTCGCCAACTTCATCTCCAAAAATAAAAAAGCACTAGTTTATCAACATTTATTAAAATGCTAATGCAGTCTCCTTGCTGTTTTTTCCTAGCACATTCAGAATTATTTTATCTGCCGGTGCGCTGTGAAAAGCTTTTTTTGCGTGCGCTTGAGCGGTTATTAGACTACGTAGGCAATTAAGGGCTTATTTCTATGATTTATATGGTTTACTAATTAATGTACGACTAATAGTCAACTAATTCTTAAATTGAACGATTACTAATCGACCAGAAAAATCTTTAGTCAAGGGCAGCCCTATTGCACACAAATATTATATAGGTAACGTTATAAAATTAAGGTTGAACTACTGATGTCACATGGACCATCTTAAAGTCCTTACTACTTTTCTGGGTCTTGAACATGTCAGTTGCGTTGCTGTCTAAGCAGGGTCAGAAAGCTCTCAAAAACATCTTCATTTGTGTCCCGAAGATGAACAAAGGTCTTGGGTTTGAAACAACAATTCCAGCAATAATATACATTTTAAAATTCTTCCAGTCTTTTCCCTGACACAAATAAAATGTTTCTAAAAATGTAAAAAATAAATACATAAATAAATAAATAAATAAATATATATATAATATAGTGATGGGCTCAGAAAAAGAAACATCCTTATTGTTGAGCCCTGCGGGAGCTGCACATTTTAAATTGAAGAGCAAAACAAGAACCACAATAAACACAATGTGCGAATTCAAGATTCTCAATTCATAATGGAAGCTTCCAAAAATAAGTACAGACAAAAAAAGAAAAGATCTGTGCCAAGATGAGCCCAAGAACCCCAGAGGAACCCACAGCAGGTAAGAAAAGACAACAAATCCCAGGCTCCCTGCTTTAATTTACAATTCTGGTGCCATGACCCGAGATCTCCAACACATTGAGATGAAATGAAAATGGAACTCCACACCTCGAAAAGAAGAAAAGCAAAGAACAGGGGAGCACACATGTGGCAAAGTGAAGGTCCAGACACCCATCCCATCACCTGGTGCATATCTGAAGTGTAACCCTAGGCATAGAGGCTGATGATTCTCATCAATGACAACATGAAGGTGTTTCACCTGGAGACCCACACACTCTTGAGCATCTCGGAAGGACAGGAAATAAGCTAACGCAGAGAGACGCAGAGCCAGACATTATGGTAAATCTAATGACCTACATTTTCAACTCCCCGAAGAAACGTATCGTCATGTATAAAGCACAGTGCGCGTGCATGTGTGGAATGCAGTAAAAGATATTCATAGACGGCACTAGATGTTCTCTTCTTACTCGGCTCACTGTACTAAAACTTTTGTTGCCATGAAACTGCAAGGAACAGACTCACATCAATTAAAAATAAGCACAGAGAACAAAAATCAAAGCCTGTTTCAATAATAAACTACATAATACACAGCAAATTCAGCAAGAGGCTTGTAATACAACTAGTTAATCGAGGTACGCCCAATAAATTAATGTAATTTAACCTAAATCTTCGATGACAAAAAAAAATCATACCAATTATAAAGGGTGTAATTCCTGTCGGTTAGGTCTCCGTCTGAGTAATAGCATAAAGCAGGTTTATAAGTTAACCCACTGGCTTTCACACTAACTGGACAAAATGTGTCAGGTCAGGTTTTTCATGAATGTATGACCAGCCTCCATGCCTCGGGATACGTACGTGCAGGTGTATTTGGGAACGCTTACCACATACTCCATCGGAAAACACTCTTTGTGTGTCAGTTTTCCTAGAAAGTGCATGTAGATGGATATTAGCATGTTCTCACACACAAAAACATGACACATCAGCAAAGCCACCAATTACAACAAGCCTTTGATTAGCCTGAGGGCCAAAATCATCCAAAAGAAAAAAATAAGAGGTGGTTTTACTGGCATAAAAACATTTTTGGCTGAGGTATGCAGTAATGCATGATTCAGTTGAGGATTATGACGAAAGACTTTCTAAATTAGTCATAGCTCATAGCACCTGGGGAAAAAAAACAAACAACTAAAAAAAAAATTAAATATCACAACTCCATCTGGCTGCAAATGATAGTTTGATTGCGCACACATGCATGTGTGTTCAAGATTCAAATACACCCCAAAATAGAGAAAGGCACATTAAAGAATGTCTGTGTCTATGTCTGTGGTCGTGCTCAGACAAACCGTGGAATGAAAGGAATGACCAGGCAGGACGGGTAATGGGTACGTATGCTGTAACTCGCTTATGTCTCCAGACTGAATCGGTGACAGCGCGCGCATGTTCCAGCCTGCTGGGAGTTGATCAGAGCAGGTAACATTCTTAAAACAGCCACCCAGAATAGCACTGTTCCTGCGGTCAGTAACCAATAGCAACTCCTCTGGAACATTTTGTGTTACTTTGGTAACAATGTGTTCTTTGCTTATCAATGGTGCTACTCTGCAGTGTGTGCTGATCTCAAAAAGCGTTGTGGGTGCACTTCGAACCCACATTCACACTTCAGCAGATGTGAAGATGTGGGCAGATGATAAAAAGTACATAGTCTCATATAACTACATGACTTAAGAATTTTAATTAGTGTACACAAAATGGAAGTGAAAAATTATTGGACTGGTACTTTTATTTTCAATGTATTATATCTGCATTTGCTGTAATTAGTACAGGATTAGTAGCACAGAGACTTGTTGGTGGCTGGTGGCTATTTAGCAGCTTATTTTAGGAAAGAACCACCCACTCAGACTGACAAAAAATAAATCGCCTGATCACAGTTTGCTTTTTTATGTAAAGTTTGCACTGTGTCCTAAGGAGACGTGATTGGACAAGTTTACCCAGTAACCCAGTGTTATTATAATTAACAAAAATTAAAACAAAAACTGAACAAAAGCATTGTTAAATGAAAAAAAAAAAAAAAAAAAAAAACAAACAAACAAAAAAAAACAAATCTAAATTAAACTAAAATATGTTATCTTGGTTTCAAGATTATATATAAACTAGTGCTTGGCGGTTTGACCAATAATCTGTATCACTTTTGTTTTCAGGATTCTGGTGGTTTGATGGTTTATCATGTTTTTTTTACTGACTGTGCCTCCTTTGTATTAACAGAATGCATAAACCAGTTGCAGAACTACTGCATTTTTAAACACAATCCAAACAAACATGCTACATATAGCATGAGCAGTTTATGTAAATTAGATTGTATAATTTTAAAATTAAGGGCAAAAACAGAAAGGTCTCACCTTAGCTTTGTGAAATTATGCTACATTAAAAATCTGAAAGAAACAAAAACAGCAAAAGCAGGCTGAATGAGAACGCAAATTCCCCCTTTCTGACAGCAGGCGGCGCTTATGGAACAGCAGCGATACAGCATTTTCTCAGTTACTACTGTAAAAAAAAAAAAAAAAAAAAAAAAAAAAGGCCCTGTGGTTTTAAAGTCCCCATAAAATCAAAATTGAGGTTTTTTTTTTTTGCTTTTAGTATGAATATGTTAGGTTGAAAGTCTCTTCACATCCCTATAGCAATCATTAAGTTAAATTGTCTATATGTATTTATATATTCTGTGGAAGGCATAGGACCGAGAAATGTTCGTCCAATCAAAATGCTCGGTCTGAACATCACGATAGGCTGATGTACCTGCCTGTCAACATATGTATTTGCACACCTCTGCGCACCCTGTTCACACAGACAGCATACGTCAACAGTGCGTTCATCATCATCAGCTCCCGTGCATTATTTCCTATTTGGGCTATTGAACATTTTACCTCTGTGTTACAATTTATTGTAGTAATGTTGTCTCTGGTCGTCTAGTCTGTGTGCGTTCATGCATTCGGGAGGCATGGCTTTGGACGGCGATTTGCTGGGAGGGTGGGACGTTCGCTTTCAGTGCTACCAGGTTAAAGTTAGCATTTTCCAAGATCTCCTATTGCACCTTTAAGGTTATCTATAAGCTTTTGCGTTTCAAAACAATGACAAAATTCGCATTTACAGATATACGCATTCAAATCTTACAGTCTCTAACATCCGCCAATATGGATCAACAATTTTAATGACATTGTGCACTTAAGCTTCTCATCAAACTTTCTGTCCAATCAAATGCTCTCTAGAATCTGAAGCTCTGGCTGAAAATTGATCATTTGTTCACAGAATTAGTATTTTCTCTAGGAGCTGCAAAACGATTAGTTGTGATAAATCGATTCAAAAAGTTTATTTACATACTATGTGTGTGTACTGTGTATATTTATTATATATATATATATATATATATACAGGGGTTGGACAGTGAAACTGAAACACCTGGGTTTAGACCACAATTAGTATGCCGTTTGGCCTCCTTTTGCAGCCAATACAGCATTATTTCATCTTGGGAATGAAAAATACAAGTCCTGCACAGTAGCCAGAAGGATTTTGAGCCATTCCTTTCGCAGAACAGTGGCCAGGTCACTATGTGATGTTGGTGTATGAAAACATTTCCTGACTCGCTCCTCCAAAACACCCCAAAGTGGCTCAATAATATTCAGATCTGGTGACTGTGCAGGCCATGGGAGATGTTTAACTTTACTTTCATGTTCATCAAATCACTCTTGTCACCAGTCTTGCTGTGTGTACTGGTGCATTATCATCCTAATACACGGCACCACCTTCAGGGTACAATGTTTGAGCTATTGGGTGCACATAGTCAACCTTCACACTCTGCTCTTATTGGTGGAATGTGCGATCAGTAAAGACTGGCCACCAGGCTGCATAAATATAGCCATGAAACCTCCAACACTATATTGGCCAGTGTTTCAGTTTCATTGTCCAACCCCTGTATATATATATATATATATATATATATATTTAAAAATTGCATGTAAACACTTGTATATAATTTATATTATATATAAATATAAATATTTTACATATAAATCCAACATATTTTCCCTTAATATATACATGTATGTGTGTGTATTTATATGCATAATAAATATACATAGTATACATACATATAGTATGTACACAAACTTTTATTTTGAATCGATTAATTGCAACTAATCACTTTGCAGCTCTAATTTTCTGTACAGTGAATGGCACGTAGTGCACTATATAGGGAACAGGAAACGATTCACACAGTGTAAATATGCATTTCATTGGGGCGAAAGAAGTCTGGTTTCGCGCTGCAATGCACGAACCGCCTCAGCACGAACACTGTATGCACGATAGCACGGAGCGGATCAGATGCACGAGTCAGCGCAGACCACAAAAAGTATCATACCCATTTGAATTCTACACAGAATGGTATATGTTATAGCGCATGTGGTTATCATACACTGTCAAATGCGAGGTCAACGGCTCTGGCCCAAGCTGTGATATAGACAAAACTTTATTGGCTATTTAAAAAAGGAGGCGGGACTGCTTAACATATCCTGCCTTGTCTTCCTATTTCAGTTTAAATTACATCAACACACAGAATAATGCTGCGTGTTTCAAAGCACTTCAGTGGATTTTTAAATACTACATTAATATGCATTATATGGAGGTAAGAGAAGAAAATACCTAAACTTTTCTGAATACAGTCAGTTCACCTCACCCCCGTTCAGTATTTAGAATTTTCTAACTATATTTCTTGCATCATGAACAGTGAGCTTGACCTGCTACAGTATTTTCTCCTCTTTGCGTTCACCATCAGCATCTCTGGCTTCTGTAAACAGCTGTGTAAAGTTGGTTTATTTGCCCAGTTAAAGAATTAGTTGTGCGTTATTAATAGTTCTAAAAGTTTTCCAACCATTAGTCAGAAGTGTATGCAGTAAACAGGGATTTCCTCTCAATTAAGGATGTTGTTTAGGCTCTTGTACCGGTGTGCCCTTTTTTTTACAAATTCATACGGCATGTCAAACCAGTTTGCCATTTGAACTGGTATATTGCCCAGAACTAATTAGCTACAAATTAATTGTACTTGTAGTTTTTTTAAACACATTATAAAGTAAAGGTTTCAAATTTCATATCCTGCTTCCTTAAAGCTTCAGTACAGAAGACCTCTTGGCTAATAATGAACAAAAAACAGTGGAAGACAGTTATCTTCTTAAAAGAAATTACTCACAGACATCTGACTATCATTTTTATGTTTTGTCTTCTTTTTGGAGGTCAGTTTTGACAGCACTAAATTATGACCTGTAACCACAAACAATCATATCTGCACTGAAAAGCTGACCCGAAGTACACCTTGTGTAATTATCAAAACAATGTTCCTCTATGAATAACTTTCGAAATCACTAAAGAGCCAAATCTATTGTACTGCAGCTGTAAAAACACTAGATAACTCTAGTGATAACAACAGACACCCTTAAACAGTAATATCGTTACACTTAAATTACGTCAGTTAATTACAATAAACTGTGAAACTAGAAAACTCTAAATTGTCACAGAGTAAAAACTCTTAACATTTTGAAAGGACAAACTGAAAATAGAACAGAAATTCTAAATTCTATAATAACCCTGCAGTGACGAGCAACTTGTCCTGCCAGTCCCACAGGTACACAGTTCTGCATCAGCCTGAGGTGGACTGTTGATATTAGTGGAAGGTGCGCGTGTTTGCGCTTCTCTTTCTGGGAGTGGACAGAGGCCCAACATAGCCTGCGTTTTTCTGCAAAGGCCATAATAACAGGGTTGACCGGAGGATTGAGCTGAACTACACTGCAGCGCAATGTTTCAAACATGCGGCACACACATGACCCTGAAGCCACATATCTTAGTCATAAATGATTAAGTGAAGGCCTGAAGACGCAAGTAACACCTCTTTGTTAATATGACACACAGGCGTTTACATACAGACAGAACCTGAGCACTTTGACTTAGGTGTGAGACACAAGAACAGGAATCTTGTACAAATCATGATAAAAATGAAACTAAAAAAGCAGTAGGTTTTCAAGTAAAGCCAGAAAACAACATAAAAGGCTCCAGAGAACTTTTACATGTGGTTTCATATTGGTCTTATGATATCTTTGATTCAGGCATGTATAAAAAGCCTACTTTTTACACACACATTTGTTCTGTGCACTTCAAAGACAGCAAACGTAGCATGAAATACTAAAATACTGAACATACCAGAACTATTAACAAAAAAGAAAGAAAGAAAACATGTAATATACCACTAAAATACAATTACCAAGAGTACACTACACTGCGTGACATCAAGATTCAAGCCATGATGGCATGAATTGTGAGACTCTGTCGTTGGCTTTTCTGAGTGGACATTAGATTAGCATTCACTTAGGCTTCTAGACTACAAAAGTGTGAGCTTTCTATTTTAGGTTTCTCCCTCCTTCTCTGTTTTCCAAGTACTACCACAGTCTGTCTACTACCAGCTAAAATAGAGTGTTGCCTGCTTCCTCGAACACCAATTTCCACTTTCTCTTCCTGTCTTGCAACAGAAAATAGATCGCAGAATTGAAAAACATACATAACTCACTTTTTAGATTTTATCTACAAAATCTATCAGTTGGCCTCTTCTATACACTACGGTGCAGAAACTTTTTTAATCCAAGGTTGCATTTATCTGATCAAAACTACAGTAAAAACAGTAATATTTTAAATTATTATTACTACAATTTAAAATAAGTGTTTATGTAATTTATTCCTGTGATGGCAAAGCTGAATTTTCTGCATTATTATGCCAATCTTCAGTGTTACATGCTCCTTCAGAAATCATTGCAATTCATTTAGCGCTTAAGAAACATTTTTTAACATTATCAATGTTGAAAACAGTTGTGCCGCTTAATATTTTGACTGAAACTGTGATGCATTTTGTTTTCAGGATTCTTTGACAACCAGAAAGTTCAAAAGAACAGCATTTATTTGAAATAGATATATTTTGCAACATTATAAATGCCACTTTTGGTCAATTTAATGTGTCCTTGCTGAATAAATATGTTAATTTCCAGACCTTTTATTCATGTATGTCCAAAAGTCTCACAGTTTTTTCTGCAACTCTTTGCCTTTCATTAAAAACACTTAAATCCTGAGTGACCAATATAACATCTTGTGTAGCTACACTTGCGATCAGAAGTGGAAAGAACAAAATGGCCTATAATATGTGTGATAAGCTAAACATGTTGCAATAGATGTGTCACTACCAAAATGACAAAGCATTTTAATTTAACAGATCGTTAAAGATCACAAACACAATTCAAATACCAATGTGATTCCTAAATTACAATGATTCATTCTGTTTGATTCCTCAACCTTGCAGCGTACGACCAGTGTGATTTAAACTGCGTTCGTGCTGCCACTGACCTAAAAAGAGCCACTGTCATGTATTTGAATGAAACGGTTTCACAGTCTTTTCAACCACACAGTTCATTATTTCTGTGTTACAAACATTCAAATAATCACAGAAGTCCTGGGATAAAAGTTCATAGTCCGGGTATAAACTCTGGTATGTAGGATAGAGATTAAAATAAAGTAAATCATCCTTTTGAAAGTTAATTTGACATTCCAAATAATGTTAAAGATTTATCGATAATGTCGTTATGTCAGTAGGTGGCGAAAGGGGGTTGTTAAAAAATGTATTTGTCTTTGATCATTCATTCAAAAACACTGATTTATCCAGTAATGAACCAAGTAAATCTAGAGTTAATCACTGAATCATTTACTTATAAATTAGGCCTACATGTGATTTTGTTTAGTTGTCTAATGTTTTTTTTCTTCAGATTCATATGAGAACTACAACTTCCATTTAAAAAACAACAACAACAACAACAACCCAATTTATCCAGAATCACTCAGCTCTATTTTGCAAACAGCTCTTAAGTGAATCTTGTTTTTATGTAGCCTGTTGACTTTTGTTCATGGTAATCAGCTGCAACTAAATGTTTAGCAAAAAAAGAAACAAATAAATATGCTTGATATCATCTTTTATTCACATTGGAATCGAAACAGGGAATCGAAAAGAATCGGAATCGATAAACAGAATCGAAATCGAAATCGGAATTTATAATATTCTAACGATACCGAACCCTAATCTTGTGTGTTTATACAGTCAAGAAAAACGTTAAAGAATAAGTACCAAAGTATATTTTAAAAGGGGACATCGACTGCCCATTTTACACAAGTTGGTATGATTCTTTAGGGTCTTCATGAAATGTCTGCAACATACTTTGGTTAAAATCCCTAAATGGTTGTGTAAAACAACACCCTTTTTACCTTGTCCAAAACGGCTCTGTTCACAACGACTCGTTTCGGTGCATGTCTCTTTAAATGATAATAAGCTCACCCCTCACTGCTCACCCCACCCCCTGTTCCATTTTTTTTGGAAACAAAACTAATTCTCTGCATCCTCAGTGGCTCTAATGTCAGAGAAAAAGAAGACACTTACGTTCACTTTTACATTTGACTACAAAACACCTGCAGTGCTTATGAGACACTGTTGTCACCACTGCTTGACCACGGAGAAAATGGCGGACGACGTACAACTGGCTGAGGGCGGAAAGATGCAAATACGCGACAGTCCGTCAGAAGTCATGGGCGGGGCCTGAGCAGTATGATGCTCAGGAAATCAAAACGGCTTGATAATTAATAAGACTGTTTAGGTTTTTTGGGCATTAAAAAAGTAGTGAATGGATTTTAAGACACATTAATACGCAAACACCATGTAAGTGAATTTTGCATCTGATGTCCCCTTTAATAATATGTGACATTAAACCTACAAGCAGAATTAATGATGCACTACAATAGAGCTAAAGTGGGTTTGACCTTAGACAAACCACACACTAAAACGAGCAACAAAACAGAGACTGCTTTCGCAAAGTAGGTCAAAGACTCCAGCATTTTAACTCATAATCATCTCTGGATCCTTGTCAAAATCTCAACTAGGGAAAACATTTGCAAGCTCGCATTTCCAAATGCCTAGGCGTCAGGGACACAAGTGCAGGATTTGAGAAACAGCTTGCGTGTCTCTCGCAGTGGGTATGCCATGTGTGGGTTTTACTCAGACCGAGACCATTTGGACAAAAGGCCGCAGCATCCTAGGGGGTAAAAAAGTTCACAGGAACCACTAACAGCTCACCAGGATGTGTGTGATCTTAGAGAAGGTCCCACCGCTGGAAGAGGTCAGAGGTCATGTAACACTCCTCACACACCAAAACACTGTGACTGACTTTTAAAGTGACAGTTCATGCAAAAATTAACACAGTCATCATTTACTCATCCTAATGTCATTTGAGCCGGTATTATTTTCTTTCTTTCATAAAATTTTTGAGAGCTGTGTCAGATGGGAAGATTATCAGTGAATAATGTCTTGAATATGAGTCTGTGTGTCTCATAAACCAATTGTAGGGCTTCAGAAGATGCATAACACAGCATTTTATGAACTTTTTAGAGAGTATAAATCAGCATCCACAATGCAGGGCTGGCGTAAGAGCATGTAAATGATGACAAATTTGTAATTTTTGGGGGAAATATACTTTTAAGTCAAAACATTCAAAGGCCTCCCATGTAAAATGAAACATGGTTGATCTTCACTTTCTGGAGTGACATTTCACAGTTGAAAAAACTGAAAAAATCATCATCTCCACGACATAACATGTCAAATGAGAGACAGGGTGTTAACATGAGGAGATATCCTGTAAAGAGACAGGCAGACTAAGGTGCCAGACAGACTGGAGAGAAACTTTGGTCTATTTACTTTCTGCTTGTGGATCATAAAAAGCCAGATAAATTGGTTATAAACAAAGAATGTGGCTGTACATATATACACATCGCACCAGTAAATGATTTCTGGTCACATTTTAATGCAAATTTGGGAATATTATAAAAATAAAATAAAATGGAATCAAAAACGCTGAATAAAAAGAAAATGGTGCAAAAGGAATTTCCCAAATGTAAAAAAAAAAAAAAAAAAAAAAATTATATATATATATACACCAGTCAAAAGATATTTAATGTTTTTTAAATAAGTCTTCAGCTCACCAAGCCTGCATTTATTTCACTCAAAGTACAGCAAAAACAGCAAAAGTCTGAAATATTTTACTATTTAAAATGACTGTTTTCAATGTTTTTTTTTTTTTTTTTTATTCCTGTGATCAAAACTGTAAAAATAAAAAATCTTACTGTTCAAAAACTTTTGACTGGTGTGCATGTATGTATGTATATTATTACTAAAAATGATATATATATATATAGATATATATATATACACACACACACACACACATATATAAATATTCATTTATAGCATTTAAAATGAGTGATTTCAGGTTTTAGTCTTTCATTTTTTATTTATTTATACAAAATACTATAGAATTTTAATGTCTGCTAATTGTGGGTTATGGGCCAAAAGTGAAAATAATTGCTAAAATTCTAGCGAATAATTAAGTTAATGAAAACATAGCTGCTGTCTGTGTGTGTGTGTGCATGTGTCTGTTAAAAGAAATACAGAACATGGTCAGAATTGAGCAGGAAATGCCCCCTCCCTATGTTTATGGGTATAAGAGAACCAATCAAGCGGTGAGAAAGAGAGGAAGAGAGAGAAACAAAAGACAATGCATGCTGCATGAGGTCTGTGTGTAATAAAAGCATGACTTTTCAACTACCCACCACATGTAGAATGTGACTTTTTTCTATTATCGTTGTATACCATCCATGTGGCTTCAGTATCTGACCACGCTCCTCTACATGCAGCTGAACTACTCGCTTTGTTGCAAATCTAACCAACATCCTGTTGACACAAGAATTGACCACCTCCGCGTCATTGCTGCTGCAGTTGTTCTAGCACTGGCCAAACTTCTCATAAACCATCTGCACAAAGGTATCTTCTTAAAGAAACCTTCAGGATGACAACACTGGAGCCTCATGACAGCAGACAGAGGGCAGGCTGGGACAGAGCCACTGCCTTCAGCAGTCACACGAAGTGGTGAATACTGCTTCAGATATGCCACAGCCAAATCCAAAACCCATGGAAAAACCCATTTGACGTCTTGCCTAGATCTGGAAACGGCCGCACGTGTTTAAGCAGTCAACTTGACCAGACAATCTATAATCCTCTGTTGCCTAGCGAAATTATGCGTCATCTGGGCTATTAAAAATACAAACTACTAGCGGGACATTCTGATAGCACAGGAACACGATATCCTGTCGAGTGCTCCTCAGAGACTAAATGGGAAGTTTGGGACAGTAGCTCAAAGTGGCGTGTTTCTAAACTTCATATAAATTAGAGGAAGCCAGACAGTGGAAAACATCAATAACCTCACCAAAAACCAAACACGCATCAGGCCTTAGTTATGACATCCAAGCAGAATGAATTGTTCATAAATCCATTCTAAAATAAATCTGTCCTGATTGCATTTCATCAATGCAATTCACCAGGCAAGCATCATTCAATACATAATTACTCACTACAAAAGCAAAATCGTTTGAAATACTCCCAAATGGAAGAAGTTTGGAGTAGGCCTCAAAAGAGACAATACGTCTACTCTGTTTTGACAGGTTCTGAAGGCTTTTTGCTGCCCGAGACAGATCGATATGCCTCAGAAACAAAAATGTCTGTTCTGAGTGCTTGATTTTTCATCTGAGATTGGGCAGGTGTGTGTCACTGTGATATCAGGCGGTCTCAAAGAGTCGATTTAGCAGTAATACTTTCTACCGTCGGCCTGTTCTTCCTGCTTCTAATCAGGTGAAACTGTGAGCTATCTAGAGCTTCCTTCACCAGTTAGTGTCAACTGCAGGCAACCTGATAACATATCTTCTCAGAAGAAAAGAGAGAGTCACAATAAAGCAAGCCTGTCAATTCGTCATAAATCCTGTTTGGCTTTGTCATGGCGCTACCGTCAATCATCCTGCTTCAATGATCTAAAAAGGGGGAAACCGCAATCAACAGGTTGTGATTTTGAAGTAACCATTTCACAGCTTATCAATGAAGCCCAAATTAGGGCATAAAAAAGTAATGCGAAAGCTCAAAGAGCTCTTCCCATTTAAGCACATGAATATGATGGAAAGAGACCAGCTGGCTTGGATGTACTCTTGTAGGCCTTCAAGAAAGACTCATCTTAAATACAATTCCATCAGCAGCAAAACTACTGACTCAGTTTCCTGAGACTGACATCACAGGCATTGTTTCATGAATGGCTGCACAGTCTAGAGATCATGTATAGTTTTGGGTCTAATGTCCTAGCCAGACGTCTGAATCTGATAGGAACACATAGCCCTGTCCCTCGTGTTGGACTGAATCATTATTTGAGTTGCTCCAAATGTCTGCGACAGCTGCTCACGCAGCAGATAAGAGCTCACGCTGGTGTAGGATTCGCAGCTGGCGAGATCAGTCCCTGATAAATGGCCCTAATGTTGCAGACAACTGCTTTTCACAACAAGATGCGATTATTTACATTTGGTCACTTTAACAACCAAACATAACAGAGGTACACGGATTATGTTTGATGTTTGATATTTTACAAGTGCTCACATTTAAATGTGACCCTGGACCACAAAACCAGTCATAAAGGTCCATCATTTGAGAAAGCTGAATAAATAAGCTTTCCACTGATGTATTGTTATGATAGGACAATATTTGGCCGAGATAAAACAACTTGAAAATCTGGAATCTGAGGGTAAAAAAAAAAAATCAAAATATTGAGAAAATCGCCTTTAAAGTTGCATTGCATATTACTAATCAAAAACGATGTTTTGATATATCTACGGTAGGAAGTTTACAAAATATCTTCATGGAACATGATCTTTATTTAATATTGTAATGATTTTTGATGTAAAAGAAAAATAAACAATTTTGACCCATACAATGTATTTTGGCTACTGCTACAAATATGCCCGTGCTGCTTAAAACAACTGGTTGTGTCGTCCCGGGTCGCAAACGGTTAACTTAATTTAATTTAATCTTAATTTAATAAATCAGCTTAATTTATCTTAATTTTATCAATAATGAGCCTTGTTTTAATGAACACTTGAGTTTAATATTGGATGTGATCATTTACATTTGGTCACTTTAACAAAAAATCATAATAGAGGTACACTAATCAGTTTGAAATGTACAAGTACTTACACTTAAATGGTTAACGGGTTTTTTAACAGTTGCTTGGAATCAGCTTAGTTTAACACAATAAGCCCTTTTTGCTTTTTTAATGAATAGTTGAGTTTAATATCAGATGTGATTATTTACATTTGGTTGCTGTAACAACAAACCATAATAGAGGTACACTGATAATCGGTTTGATATTTTACAAATACTTACACTTAAGTGGCTAATGTTTTTTTAACAGTTCCTTCAGCTTCATTGAAATCAGCTTCATTTAATACAATAATAAGCCCTTTTTGTGTTTTTAATGAATAATTGAGTTTAACAGGCTATTGGATCTATCAATAATGACACCATTTGTTGCGTAATATTTTATATAATTAAACAGTCTAATAGTCTTAAAAAGTTAGTAACATTTCGTATAAATATAAGGTGTTAAAATAAGAATAATTTGTAATTATTTACAACATATAATTTTGAAAATAACTAAATTATAATTACATCACTAACAACTATTTTATCACTATTATTATTCAAATATTTATAACGTGTGTTGTTTTCATTGTTGTTGTCAGCTGATTATTCATTTCGTGTCATAAAGCAGTATTAACAATACCATTTGTTTCTACATATCAGTTATTTGACAAGTACAAATCATTATAAAACATAATATCAGTCAATTTCTATATCATAATACGCATAAAGGCACAATTTAAGCACTTTGACTCGCACTTTGTTTTATGTAAGGGTAAAACTAGCTTTGCTTTACAAAATAACAACGAATCTCGATTCTTGAGAAGCTCTCAAGTGGTCTTACAGTAAGCACGCTGGGTAATAATGAGACAAAATTTTGCTCAATGCCACAAAAAAAGTCAGTACAGGCTATAAAACGGACTATGAAGAAACAAAAGTAAAGCGTCAAGTCTGACTCAAAACCTGAGAGGATGTAACAAGTCGAAACTGCGAGATTTCACGACACACAAGCATTCGAGCACGTTCCCGTCCGGAGCAGTATGGATTCCTGTCCCGGATCGTACAGTCATGACTGTGGTCAACTTTTGCCTGAACTTACCCGCTCGCTTCCTTTCGGCCCCTCGATTCCGGTCCTTCTCTCCTAAGCACTTTTCAGACCAACTGCTGAAAATATTACATTTGAGGAACAAAAGACGGTCCAGATGCGAAATAAAGCACTGGTCTCGCCAGGCTCGTTTACACGTCGAGTGCGAGTAATGTCATGAAACTTTTCTTTTCGGCTCTGCCTTCCTTTCCTCCCCCAGTCAACCCCCCCCTTTTCCACGGTCCAAAAAAAGTCGCACTTCCGCGATCGGATGGCTGCTTGTATCATGTGGTTTGGCGTCCACGAGAGCGCCCGCACCTGGTTCTCTTAGCGCGCGCCCTTGACCTGTTTTTTTTTCTTTTCTTTTTTTACAATTACATTCAACGGCGGCGACTCACAGTTGAACAAGAATCGAATTTTCCTTAAACAGGAATATGAACTCATTCATGGACTTTCCCGGCCATTTATGGTCTTGATATTAAGAAACTGCTTGTGATTATTATTTATCTTAAACAAATAGCCCACAATAGCTTACTTTTTAGTCACAGTTAACAATAACATGAGGCGAGTTTAAGAACAGTGGAAGTCTATTTCTTTCTTTTTATATAAAAAATAAAATTAAAACTCAAGTTATTAAATAACTTATACAAAATTAAAGTTCCCTCCTGATGTAGCCGTATGTCTTTCACAGTGATATGACTATTTCATTTTGAGGAATGTCCATTTTGGTTTCTAGAGCTGCTTGAAATTATGACTCTCAGAATAGTCACTATAAAAAATAATGCACTATAAAAGTGATCCATAGGCCTCAAACACTATATGGCAAATCGCTCCACTAAAGCACTAGCAAACAGAATTTGTAAATGAAGTCACACTTCATTGGTTTAATGTAGGCCTACTGAAGAAATAAGCACGTCTTTTGAATCAGCACATCAGTTTTTAATCTGAACAATGTTCACACCAGCACTTTTTTTTAAGAACTGAAACTGAATAAACTAGGTCAGGGGTCTGCAGGGGTATGCGGTATATTGCGGAAATAATAAATTCAATTTGTGTTGAATACAAAAATACAGTATTTGAACAATGCTAAAGTTTGGCTAAATGTTTCATTTTAGCTTGCTATAGACCAAACTCGGTCCTCGAGGGCTGGTGTCCTGCAGAGTTTTGCTTCACCTTGCCTCAACATTCCTGCCTGGAAGTTTCTAGTATGACTAGTAAGAGCTTGATTAGCTGGTTCAGGTGTGCCTAATTGGGGATTTGCAGGACACTGGCCCTCCAGGACCAAGTCTGGACACCCCTACTATATAGGCTAAAGCTAAATCAGGGGTCACCAGACTCAGTCCTGGAGGGACGGTGTCCTGCTGAGTTCCAACCCTAATGAAACACACCTGAACCAGCGAATCAGGGTCTTACTAGGTTTACTAGAAACTTCCAGACAAGTGTGTTGAGGCAAGTTGGAGCTAAATTCTGCAGGACGCCGGCGCTCCAGGACCAAGTATGGTGACCGCTTGGGTTAAATCATGGCCGGATGTTGACAAAATTACAAAAATAATAAATCTGCTTATTTTGATTTACTAGAAAACTAGGGTCTGTTACTAGTTACTAGAAAATGCATATGGGTCATTCTAAAATTAGAACAAAACATGACCTTTTTTGAAACAATATATATTGTATAAATTGCTATATAACTAAAGGTGATCTGTAGGAATATGTGCATAAAATACCATTTATGTTTGCTAATGTCCACCATGTTACCTTTCCTGGTTAACACAGTCAACAGGTAACTTAGTTGACATTTTTAGTGTTTTGGGCCTGTACTCAACATAGAAGCCTAGAACTTCTGAGAATATGGTATGCCTAGAAATATATTTTCATAAACATATATTTATGACATAAGTTTTAATACTTAATAATACTTGTGTAACACTGTTGACAGTCAATTAATCCACTCTTGACACAGGTTTGCTAGTTTAACCAATATTAGTGGAAAGAGAGAGAACATAACTTCTAGTGTTTCATCCATGTGCTTCTAGAGGAAATATCATCAATACTATGCAAATTATATGAGAATGAGAGTGGGACAAACCATTCCTTTTTGAGGGGGGGTTTTCTAGTGGTAACTTAGTTGACAAAGATTTTTCGGACACAAATAAAACAAGTTATATCACAATAAATACTTATTATTTTTGAAGCGCACACAAATGTCTTGATAATTAATTTTAAATTAATTAATATTTGATTTGATGTAATTTTCATGCTTAAATGCAGAGTAGAATGAGCAACTTTACAAAATCGGACAGCTACCAGGGTTGTATGTGATATGAACATCATTTTTGAACAAAGATATGGCTTTTTCAACATATAGTAGTGTGATTGGGGAAAATATAATTGTGTACTGGAAAATTAAGCATCAGGGCTTTATATTGATGAAAATATATTAAAAATATACTTCCCAGACATGAGATGTACCCACGATTATAGAATGACCCATATAATGCTCAAATTTATCTTTCTGAAATCAGCTTGATTTAACAAATGATAATAAGTCCTGTTTCTTCATTTCAATAAATAGTTGACAGGAATGATTCAAAGACTCATACATCAAATAAGACACCCTCAAGTCGCCACCTACTGACATAACCTTTAAAAATGGCTACTAAACAAATCAGTGATCGAATGTGTTCGAACCAGGGATTCGAATCACTAAAATGAATCATAAGCCCAAATGAACCGCTCAAAACACCACACGCTGGTGACGCCTGCTGGTCAAAACTGTGTAAATGCAACAAAAACTCAACCCAGACATGCTAAATGGAAATATTTTAATTTAACAGTTTAATTTATCAGTGCAATAAATCATTTAATAGCATTGCATATGAAGTGTTTGTATAAGGTGTGTAATTATATTAAATTGTAGGGCTGTTTTGTTTGTTTTATTGAGAGGTTGGCTGTTAACTACAACCTTTCCTTTATATTATACAAATGTGTTATCGAAATCAGCAGAAATTTGTGAAACATGGCGAACCATTAAAAAGTTTCTTAACAGTACTGGCGTAAGGAAGCCTCATTTATTGACATCACGTGACTTCAGCAGTTCGATACACGCTCCAAATCACTGGTTCGAAAGAATTCTCAAAAGTTCTGAAGCTTGTTTCGAATGCGCCCGTCACCAGGGTTCGAATCCGCTAGTTCTCTTCCGGGATTGAGGACTAGAAACTGAACAGCTCCATTCACAACAGAGAAGAAAGTGCACGCAAACTTTATTGGTTTCGCGTGGCGGTGGATTTTTCAAAATGGTGCGCGTGTGTGCTTATCCCGGATGCTTCAACCAAGAGAAATCCTTGAGACTCCGTCAATGGGCATCAATGCAAGAAGAAAGTTTGACTTTTCACACACTGCCCCTGCACGATCCAGAAAGATTGAACCTGTGGCTGGTCGCCCTTCATCGAGATACCGGATCACCAATTCAGTCTATTCGTGGACTGAGGGTGTGCAGCCAACATTTTTTACCATCCGATTTCAGTGTAGCCAAAGGAAATAAAAGACGACTGAATTCAAAAGCTGTACCTAAGCTGTCTGTACAGCAGCGAACTGAGGTAGGTGTGGAAATACAAATCCAGCATTATCATATGCTTCCCTATGCACATGGATGATTTCGAGAGGCTCGACCCACGTTGATGATAAAAAAAAAAGTTATAGAGCTGTAACTAAGTGGTACAGTATCAAGCATTTTCAGCAGCACTGCAGTGCACTAAATAGTGTGCGTATTTGTAGACTTCTGAAGTAAACGGTACACTTATCATAGTATTAAAATTACAGTGAACTAATTTAACCGTTAGATACATTTTTGTGTCCCAAAGCTGTAAAAGAAAACCAAGCTGGCTTTGCAGTTGTTCAATCGGACTATTAAATGTAGCATTTACACTATACATTGAATCAACCTGTACATTTTATTAAAGATATCTGCAAATAGTCTGCTTTCACTTCCCGGTGAAGTTCCCGCCTTCTTTACGCTGATTGGTTAGTTTATGAAGGAAGTACTGTAACTCCTCTCTTCAAATGGCCAAGAGACGTCACGTGACATGAGGAGTGCAACCAAGTGTTCTTACTGATGTAACTAGCGTTGTTAGGGTGAATTCTCGTCCGGTAGTAAATATTTACAAAGTCCAGCTTTTAAAAAGTAGTATTTCGAATCTGTATTTTATAGTCTACTTAGGTGGTATCAGTGTTTACGGCTGTCTTTCTTATAGCTTTCACTGCACAAGCGTGCGGAACACTTGGGGTTTTGTTCATGTGACCGTGATAGTACCTTGAGAGCATGGTGACTGTAACTTTGACCAACTCTAATGTAATCATTGATTTGCCTGACAGTCTTGAATGAAATGAGTGGTTCATTGAATAGCATTTAGTCGGACAAGAAATCCGGACTAAAGCCAGGATTCAGTAGCATTCCAGGTAAGAGAAGCAAAATTATACGTTTCTATAATTGCCCAGCTTTTTTCATAACAGTTAACGCTTATTTAGTAACTTAGATCAGATAGTTGGACTTGGACAATTATGCAGCTACAATAAGGTTATTAAAGTTTGTGCTGGCACTTACTGCCACTAGTTTCTTTGCTACCAGTCAAAAGTTTTTTTGAACAGTAAGGTTTTTTAAATGTTTTCTAAAGAAGTCTGCTCAGCTAGTTCATCCAACGTACAGAAAAACGCTAACATTTTAAAAGATTTTTACTATTTTAAAGAACTTGTTTTCTGTTTGAATAAATGTTAAAATGTAACTTATTCCTGTGATTTCAAAGCTGATTTTTTTAGCATCATTACTCCACTCACACTATCCTTCAGAAATCATATATAATGTTACATAATAAAAAAAGCTTTTTATTTCAGACAAATGCTGAACTTTGGATCTGTTCATCAAAGAACCCCTAAAATGTACTTGACTGTTTTAAGTATTAATGATATAATAATAATAATAAATGTTTCTTGCAAATCAGCATATTAGAATGATTTCTGAAGGATCATGTGACACTGAAGACTGGAGTAATGATGCTGAAAATTTAGCTTTGATTACCGGAATAAATTACATTTTAAAATATTTTCAAATATCAAGCAGTTTTTTTTAAACAGTAAAAAATATTTCACAATATTACTGATTTTGCTGTACTTTGGATCAAATAAATGCTGGCTTGGTTAACAGAAGAGACTTTAAAAAATGCATTAAAAATCTTACTGTCCAAAAACTTGACTGGTAGTGTACATATGGAAATAATATTAATAATAATAATTACTATGAACAAATCCAGTGTTAAGCAAGCATTGCAGTATTTTACTAAAAATAATAAGAAAAAAATATTTTATTTTGAATCATTTCTTAATTTTCAAGCATTTTTTTTTTTTTTTTACAGAAAATCCACAGAGACGCTTAAAGCTTCTCTTTTGTTGTCATTTTATAAGTGCTTTTTATTAAATGTTTAGGGAGGATAGTTAGTGCATGTTGCATTTTTTTAAATGCATGTTATAAACTAGGGGTGCTCAACTCTGGTCCTGGAGATCTACCTTCCTGAAGAGTTCAGCTCCAACCCTGATCAAACACACTGACCAACTAATTAGGATCTGAAGGAACACTTGATAATTACAGACAGGTGTGTTTGATCAGGGTTGGAATTTAACTCTGCAGGAAGGTAGATCTCCAGGAACAGGGTTGGGCACCCGTGTTATAAACAAATCAGAAACTTTCAGAGAGGGGATAGTGTGGAGTGGCATTTGCCTCAATTCAAGCTGCTCTAAGACACTGAAAACACAGGATGCTTGTGTGTAAATGAGCACAGTACAGTGCTATATTCTGAAACATTCAGAGCATATATTTACTTAAATAAACGGCATCCTTTGCAATTTGATAATTTCACTAAGCCATATCACGATTTTGGTTTTATTCCAATTAATCATGCAGACTTAAGTTCTGTGAGTTGTTTCTAAATTAAAGTTAAAGTTAAGGTTCTTAATGTTTTTTTAAATATGTCTTTTCTGCTCATCAAGACTGCTTTTATTTGATTAAAAATACAGAAATAACAATAATATTGTGAAATATTATTGCTATTTAAAATAGTGGTTTTCTATTTTAACATACTTCAAAATAGAATTTATTCCTGTGATGCAAAGCTGAATTTTCAGCATCATTACTCCAGTCTTCAGTGTCACATGATCCTTCGGAAATCATTCAAATATTCTGATTAATTATCAGTGTTGGAAACACTTTGATGAATAAAACATTAAAAAGAACAGCATTTATTTAAAATATAAAAACATTTGTAACAATATACACTACTGTTCAGAGTTTACTTGTTAAATTGTTAAAAAGTGTTAGTAAAGACTTATATTGTTAAAAAATATTTCTCTTTTGAATTAATGCTGTTCTTTTCAACTTTTTATTCATCTTTTGAACGTCAGTGTAGATCTAGAGAAATTGATTTCTGTCTGCATATTTGGTATGTTTGATATTCGCTCTTGAAATTAAACAATATAATTTATAGATTTAAGTCAATTCAAGACTAGTTTTATTGCTCAGACTTTTGTGCTTGTTTCCAACAGAACCTCTCCATCTGTCTCTTCCTTTTTCTTTCTTTGCCTTTCTCCTGTATCATCATTTCCGGCTGAATGCAGCAGGCATTGCCTCGGATTAGTAGTGTAGCTAAGAGGGTTCAGAGAATTGGAGCCCAAATCATCCCAATGGCTCAGAACTGCAATGCATCCACCACGCAGAAAGATGCCGCTGTCACAGCAGCTATTCTCATCATAGGAGATGAGATCCTCAAGGTAATTTACAATAGCTGTTGATAATACTCATAATTAACCCTTATCTTGTATATGCTGTTATTTTTATGACTGCCGAGAGCTGTATATGGATTTTGTATACCTGTTTTCCGACCATTGAAAGTTTATGTTTACATTGCAGGGTCACACTGTCGACACTAACAGTGCCTTCCTGTGCCGCGGACTTCGTAAGCTTGGCGTCACCGTAGAGCGAATCACGGTGGTACCTGATGTCCAGGAAGTAATTGCTAAAGAAGTGGCACAGCTTTCTTCTTCTGTTACTCACCTCATCACATCCGGTGGCATTGGTCCCACCCATGACGATGTAACTTTTGAGAGTGTTGCTAAGGCATTTGGCGAAGGTCTGCATGCTCACCCTGAACTGACAAAGCTAGTGGAAGGGTTTTTCGGCCCGATCACTCCCAACAGTGCCCAGATGAAGCTTGCCATGGTTCCCGTTTCTGCCAAACTCAATTTTGGCATAGATCCTCAGACGGGCCAGCGAAATCGCTTCCCTCTTGTCAGTGTCCGCAACGTATACATATTTCCCGGTATCCCCTCTTTGCTGGAAAGGTCTTTCAATGGACTTACCCATCTGTTTTCAGGTTCTGGTACCACCTTTCACACCCGTGAGGTGTTTGTGGATGCGGATGAAACTGACATCGCCCAGTGTTTAACGAAACTGCAGGCTGGTTGGGGCAAACATGTCTCTCTGGGCTCGTACCCAGACTGGCTTAGCAATTATCATCGTGTCCGATTGGTTTTGGACTCTGACAGTGCGGAAGAGGTGGAACGAGCTAGAACTCAACTGATAAAAGAGCTACCTGAAGGATCTGTAGTTCCTCTCGTCACTGACCCGGTGTCGGTCGCAGCTGAAGAGGTGTACGCGCTCTCGAAAAGCGGTGAGTTTTAACCATAGTTAAAGGGATAGTTCACCCAAAAATGAAAATTCTGTCATTAATTACTCACCCTCATGTCGTCCCAAACCTGTAAGACCTTCGTTCATCTTCAAAACTGAAATCCAAGAGTTTTCTGACATAGACAGCAATGCAACTGACACGTTCAAGACCAGAAAGGTATTAAGGACATTGTTAAAACAGTCCATGTGACATCAGTGGTTCAACCTTAATTTTATGAAGCTATGAGAATACTTTTCGTGTGCAGAGAAAACAGGTAAAAGTAGTTGTGTTGCTGTGTATGCAGGGTCAGAAAACTCTTGAATTTCAGCATAAATATCTTAATTTGTGTTCCTGAAGATGAACAAAGGTCTTTTTTGGGTGAACTTTCCCTTTAAGCATGGTTGTTGCTGTCAGTTACAGTCTGTTTTTGATCTTGACCAGTTTAAATCTGTATTTAAATCAGTTGAGAGTAACCTTGTTTAAACATATATATACCAAATATCTCACAGAGACGGTGCTGGGGAAGAAAGTAGCTGCAGCTTTGGGGACCATTGAGATGGCACTGGATAAATACTCGACTAATGAAATCTGTGTTGGCTTCAACGGGGGCAAGGACTGCACAGCTCTACTGCATTTATATTATGCTGCTCTGAAACGGTGAGAAAGACTGAATTAAAGGCAAGGTCTTGACAGTGAATGAGCATATGGACCAAATTAAATTACAGTTAGCAAAATTTTAATTTTGCATAGCATCCTTTTTTTCATTTTTAGACATTAAATGTCCCTCCAATATACAGTGACCTCAAAACACAATTGGGCTCTAAATAAATCACATTTAATGGTACAGTTCACACAAAAATGAAAATACTGCAATTATATACTCACCCTTAAGTTATTCCAGACCTGTATGATTTTCTTTTTTATGTTGAACACACAAGAATGTTGGTAACCACACAGTTACCGGTAGCCATTGACTTCTATAGTATGGAATGGAATAAAACAAAGTAGACATTTTTCAAAATAAATGCTTTTATGTGTTTCACAGAAGAAATAAAGGCATATGTTTGGAATGACATGAAGTAAATGAATTAAGAGAGAGTAAATTAACTATCCTTAGGTAGCACAAGTAAATCTTCCAAAAAACATTACAGAAATATATGTGTGTTTTAAAGGATAAGGTCACTTCCAGGTCAAAAATTCACAGATAATTTACTCACCCCCTTGTCATCCAAGATGTTCATGTCTGTCTTTCTTTCTTCAGTCAGTAAGAAGTTATGTTTCTTGAGGAAAAAAATTCAGGATTTTTCTTCATATAATGGACTTTAATGGTTCCAAAACGCAGTTTAAATGCAGCTTCAAATGGCTCTAAACGATCCCAGCCGAGGAAGAAGGGTCTCACCTAGCAAAACAATCTGTCATTTTCAAAACAAATCGACAATTTATATACTTTATAACCTCAAATGCTCGTCTCGTCTCTGCGATGCGCATGCATAGTCTGTGTAATCCGGGTCAATATAGTTAGAATATGTCGAAAAACTTAATGATAATGTTAATGATACTTCCTACACCTGCGGTTATTCTGCTAGGACACGTGTGAATTTATGGAGAATTTCATGCATCCACTAATAATCACCTTAAGACCTTAAAAAGCAGGTCATATTGTAAGTGTCCTAATATTTTGTTGGATTCCCCTACAACAGGTTTAAATTCATCTAAGGTCAGAACACATTGTAATTTTCTCAGAATATACATTTAATATTAAAGTCATTTGTCAATTATTTCGAAACAATTAGTTTGAAGCACTCCCTTCCATAAGCCTACTCTGCTCTGATTGGTCAGCTGGCCAAGTCTGTTATGATTTGGTAGAGAGAGGAGTACTTGAGCAAGTTAGCAAGTGCTACCATTGACAAAGCATGCATCTTCACATAAAACAAAAATATAGTGCTCCAATCCGTTCTTAAAATAACATAAAAAACATTTTGTTTACCACGAATGCAAGCAAATCGTGCCCACAGGTAAAGTTTAGCTGCTAAACTGTAAACACTTCATCAAACAATAATATTTTGAGCACTCAATTGAAAATGTACACATAATGTATCAATTGTACTTACAGGTTGTGGTTCAGGGACACTTGTTGGTCCAAGTAAAGAAGGAACGGACTAATCTTTCATTGGCAAGCTTTAAGGGTTTGATTCAGGGGACCATAGAGAAGGAGTCCTTGGTAAAATGCTGAACACACAACAAAAGGTTTGAATTGTATTGCTGTGGAAGGGCTGTGCAAATAATCGGATGCGATTATCACGCACATCTCATCAGCAATGCTGGTTCCGTGATTAGTCGTACATTTCCATCACGTGCAGTCCGATGGAGCAGCACTCACTACACAGAGCTGTAGTTCACTGACAAGCCCTGCAATATCGCGTTCATTATCGGAGATGTATCGCCTCCAATGATGAACACGATATTGCGTAGCTTATCTTGTAAACTACGACTCTTTGTAGTATATGCAGTTACATGTGACAGCAGGTGATGGAGATTTATGACTAATCACAGAACCAGCATTGTTGGCGAGATACACATGATAATCGTGTCTGAATATTTGCACAGCCCTACTGTGGTATCATACTAAAAATTAATCTTAACCACTGATTCTTCACATCATCATCTTTCAGCAATGAAAACAAAAACTTGCTTTCACAGTGCACAACACAGGGTCTTCTCTAAATTATGTAAACGCACTAACTAGCGGAAGTGTTTGTAGGCAGGTCGGACTGTTCGTATTTCATGGGCAGGTGGTAGGGCTGCAAGATAAATTGCATGTAATTATCATGCACATTTAGTCAGTAATGCCGGTTGTGTGATTAGTAGTAAATCTCCATGACATGAGTTCTGCTGGAGTGGCAATTAATACACAGAGCCGTAAATCACTGACAAGCTACGCAAAATCTCGTGCATAATCTAATGCGATTTATCTGCGATTATGAGTGTGATTTTTTTTTTTTTTTTTTTTTTTTGCGTAGCTTGTCAGTGATTTACAGCTTTGTGTATTAATTGTCGCTCCAACGAATTATCTTGCAGGCCTAGCAGGCGGAGATTATGCTAATATGTTACCTAGTGATGTATATCGGTAACAGGCGAAAGATTCAAAAATTTGACAATGCGTTAAGGCGACTCTGAGTCTCTTTTGAGAGACGATATCTTTATGTTTACTTTAAAGGAGAAGTTCACTTCCAGAGCAAAAATTTACAAACAGTTTACTCACCCCCTTGTCATCCAAGATGTTTGTCTCTTTCTTTCTTCAGTTGATAAGAAATTGTTTCTTGAGGAAAAAAATTCAGCAATGTTCTCCATATAATGGACTTCAATGCTGCCCCCAAGTTTGAACTTCCAAAATGGAGTGTCAGTGCAGCTTCAAATGGATCTAAACGGTCCCAGCCGAGGAAGAAGGGTCTTATCTATCAAAACAATCTGTCGTTTTCGAAAAAAATGGACAATTTATATACTTTTTACCTGTAAATGCTTGTCTTGTCTAAGTCTGTGTGAACTTTTTTTTTTTTTTCAGTTTAATACGGTCAATACAGTTATGGTTTGTCGAAAACCTCCCATCTTGTTTTCTTCCCCAACTTCAAAATCATCCTACATTGCTGCAGAAGTACCAACCCAGTGTTTACAAAGTGAACATGCAAAGAAGATCAAACAGCCTTTACAAAAAAAAGGTAAAACAGCGATGTAGGACGTTTTTGATGTTGAAGAAGAAAATGAGACGGGTTTTTTTTTTTTTTTGATGTACCCTAACTGTGTTGACCCAGATTACACAGACTATGTATGCACATCACAGAGATGAGACAAGACTGTACAGTTTGTTTCAAAAATGGCCGATCGTTTCATTAGATAAGACCCTTCTTCCTCGGCTGGGATCATTTAGAGCCATTTGAAGCTGCATTTGAACTGCATTTTGGGCATTGAGGTCCACTATATGGAGAACATTCCTGAAATGTTTTCCTCAAGAAACATAATTTCTTATCGACTGAAGAAAGAAAGACATGTACATCCTGGATAACAAGGGGGCGAGTAAATTATCTGTAAATTTTTGTTTTGAAAGTTAACTTCTCCTTTGAAGGATAGCTAAGTTACAAACGCAAAAGAGAGATTTTTCGAAAAACAATATGACCTGCTCTTTAATGCATAAAAATGGCTTAGAAAGTTGTCTTAAATCTGCATCATTTGTTTGCAGATGTCATGTGGTCTGCTGTTGTCTATGTATGCAGAAAATGTTTGCTTAAATTTCATAAACATCCAAATCTCTCTCTATCTCTTTTTCTTTCTCAGGCGGTATCCAGATAGTAAAGACAGACTGAAAGCTCTGTACATTCGAATTGTCTCTCCTTTTCCAGAAATGGAGAGGTTTTTGCAGGATACCATCAAAAGGTAAGACAAACTGCCTTAAAAATGATTTTAAAGTAGGAGGTTTCAAATCTCTGAAACATTTTCTTTTCCTCCAGAGTAGGTGAATCACAGACTGGTGCCTCTGGCATTTCTCCCAGAACTTTTTTTCTGCATCAGAAAACAGCATATGTAAACATATGATTTAGTCATGTATGATTCAAACAATTATTTTGACAACATTTCTGAATTGCGAAGTTTACCAGACAGGCTTTGAGCAGTTCTACGACTGTTACACTAATGTTAGAATCACCAGTCATGCTTGTTTACCCACTTACGATATGGAATCTGGCACCAGTTAGAAAGTGAACCGTCTTAACCAAATCACCTGAGCGAGACTTTCAAGGGAGATGTGCCATCTGTAAGCTGTAACAGCCTTTGACAAACCAGCTGCAGTCTGATCTAGGCCTCATTAATTCATCAGCGTCCATCAAAGCTCCATAGGTGTAATTATTTGGCACATCTCTTCCTCTCTCTTCTATAGATATGACCTGGAGCTGTTCTCGGTGGAGGGGAATATACGGCAAGCTCTACATGAGGTTCGGGAGAGGAGGCCGGATTTACACGCGGTTCTGATGGGAACGAGACGGACCGACCCTTACTCGCACACACTGACACCCCTCTGTCCCACAGACCCGGGCTGGCCTGAATACATGAGGGTCAACCCACTGCTGGTGAGGGGAAGAGAATATATGTTTGTGCTGCTTAATATTTTCTTACAGTTTTCTTACTAACTTCAAACTTTTGAACAGTGATTGATAGACAAAGACTGGTGGGACAGCATTACTGTCCTGCACCACTTCACAGACGATGAGTAAATAAAGTAGACTGACACTTATGATTCATGACTCGCTTATGATTCATTTATGACACTAATGATTCAACAACAGCAGCTCGTTCTGGGTCGATACGTCATTACGCCAATTGTCCATTGTTGCGCATATGCAGAACTTTCCAGTTTCAGTTTTCAATCCGATCAAGTGTTTACACGTCCTATCGAAACGGATTAGAAAAGGTTGAAACTTCCCCTACAATGCAAATGTTTTTTTTAAACAAACAGAAATTAAATTTGATATTGTTTATTTTAACTTTTAATTTTATAGTAATGTTTCAACTGAAAGGAATCCCTGCAATTGAATTGAATGAAATTAGAATGTAAGTGAATCGAAATAGAAACAATTCGTGAAATCTGTGTTAATACCCAGACTTTGTTTTTTTGTTTTTTTATTGACTTCTAAATTAAATAGTACATTTAATACTATAATTCTGTGTTATGTAACCATATGTTTACACATGTATAATCGCATACAAACAGGCTAAAAAAAAAACCTGAAAGGTTTTCACCCATCTTCCCACCTTTCCTGTAGTGTCTAAACTGACTCCGCAGTCAGTACATCACTGTCATGTCTCCCACTCACTCTCATGTAAGCTGGCAGCAGAAACAGCCAAGAGATGGTGAATGATGATGAATGAGGCTCTCCAAGATCATTACACAGCAACTCCATCATCCCAATCAGTGGTGCTTATGTAAAAGGCACAGCAGTACAGCATGTTCTCAGAACGTGACCCTGTATCCATGTTACTTCTGAATGTTTGCTTCATATCCACCATATCTTTCTCTTTCTGTAGGAGTGGTCATATCATGACATCTGGGCGTTCCTCAGAACCCTGTATGTTCCCTACTGTATTCTGTATGACAAAGGGTGAGGTCCTTCTTATCACAATCAGTCTCCACTCATTAAAATGAGATTATCTTTATGGTTTGCTTATCTTTATCTCCATTCCTCATAGATACACGTCTTTAGGCAGTATGGATAACACATGCAGGAATCCATCTCTTAAAGTGGTGGACGAGAGAGGTGTGACTCGCTACAGACCTGCCTACAAACTGGAAAATGAAGAGGAGGAGCGCAACTCAAGGGCATGACTGATTTCTTAAAATCTATTTTTTTAAAAGTCACAGTGGATGACAGAAGGAACTGAATCTGAGATATCAGAAACAGATCTTGACCTGTAGTTTGTGTACTGTAGTGTCTGTTTATGAATGTGGTTGTGCGGAAAGCGAGAAATGTCACTGTATGCTGTATTTCTATTAAAACAGTATGAAAGTGTTTTATTTCATATCAATGTTGGCATTGTTATTGTAAACCATCATTATTTGTGTTTTGTAGCTTTGAGGAAAGTGTGAGTATTCGATTTTTTTTGTTTGTTTTGTTTTGTTTTAACGCATCCTTGTAGGCTAGGTTTTCAAGGTAGATAAAAGTTAAAATAATTCGTTTTTAAGTGACTTTTAAATACAAACAAGTCGAATACAAACAAGCAGAATCTCTTAAAGTCTATACCTGTCTTGACGTCTGAAGAGCAGTCTGAAAGTAAGGGCACGTCGTCTTCGTTCACAGACACGCAGCGCCCCAGTTAATAATATGCAATGGCGGTTTCCGGCCTCACGGGTGCGATGTAATCACGTTGTACATATAAAATGGTGATTACAATATTTTACTCCTCGATTTAATCCAAGACTATCGATCTACCTCATCTGGAAATTTGTCAGCGGCCTGGGAACGGGAATCGATGCGGTGCAATCTAATAAGTCGAGTCGCTTACGGACGCGCGGCCTGTTACACTTCTGATTACCAGCAGCACCATCATCTTCATATTTCAGGAAATTTCCCTTTTTTATTTTATTCTTAGAGGATTCAATTAACAAGAATAGTTGTTTAGCCTATTAATACTTAGAAATAGCATAACTGTGTGTTATTAATGAAAATAAATAGAAAGATTTATTCATTTTGTTCCCAATGCAAAAGAAGTCCCATGGGGTATGTATACACTACCAGTCAAAAGTTTTTGCACAGTAAGATTTTTAGAAGTCTCCTGCTCAGCAAGCCTGCATTTATTTGATCCTATATATATATATATATATATATATATATATATATATATATATATATATATCATCATAATCATCAATATTTTAAACAATTGAGTACATTTTTTCAGCATAATTTGACGAATAGAAAGATCCAAAGATCAGCATTTATCTGAAATAAAAAGCTTTTGTAACATTACAGTATACAATTCAAAAGCTTTAAGTCAGTATAAGAAATTATAGAAATTCATACTTTTATTTAGCAAGAGTGCTTTAAAATCTAAATTGATCAAAAATGATGATGAGACATTTATAATGTAACAAAAGATTTCTGTTTCAGATGGGTCTAAATGTTCTTCTGAGCTTTCTATTCTTCAAAGAAAAGTGAAAAAAAAATCTACTCATGATGCTAATAATTCAGCTTTGAAATCACAGGAATAAATTACATTTTATAATATATTCAAATAGAAAATAGTTGCTTTAAATAGTAAATAAACATTTCAAAATTATACTGTTTTTGCTGTACTTTGGATCAAGTAAATGCAGGCTTGGTGAGCAGAAGAGACTTCTTTAAAAACATTTAAAAATCGTACTGTTCAAAAACATTTGACTGGTAGTATATAGATAGATAGATAGACAGATCTTAGATCTAGTCGTATTTATATTATATTGATTTAATCCAGTAAAGTAATTTGAGCATCACAATTTTACATCGTAATTACAATTATGGCTTGTACAATTAAAAAAAGTGCTTTACATAAAAGGAAGTAGAATAATCATAAAAACAATAATAAAAACAATAATCACAAAAAAGGAAGTAGAACAATCATAAAAACAACAACAAAACAAAAAATGTAAAATGTAAAAACTGTATTATGTAAGAAATTACAATTACTCCACTTTATTAGTATCTTTATTTTGATAACAATGTTATCACACTAACTAGAGGTGCAACATTTGAATGGGTTTTAGTCTGAGAAATCATTTAAATCCAACTTATTCTCTATCAGTTTCTCTATTTGTCTTTATTACTTACTGGAAAAACTATACAGATGCAAAGTCACGTTTTATTTTTTTATTGGGATCATACTTTACAATGCTTAAATGACTCATGTAAATTTGCTTAAGGAGTGGCAGCTTATTCTCTTCCATACTCATATGTAAGGCTGAATCATCACACAATCTTATCAACAACTGACAGTACAGCACCATATATATTTCAAAAAAATAATCTTGGGTTTCTCGTTTCTTACAACCACCCAACTTCAGAAAGGTGAGTTTGATATATTTTATATTGTTTAAAATTGTGTGTATATATAGGCCATTAATAGAGATATCGTACGCAGAATTTCAATATAGATTCAAGAGCAGTATTTGATTGTTCATTAAAATGTTGTGGGTACTTTTAACAGTACTCAAACTGTATATTAGGTTGAGAAATGATTGTTGTTTTACAAGTAAATACTATTTCAGTCTTTAAAATGTAATTTAATATTGCTTGAGTTTCTTTTTAATTATTTGTGAAATTTATAAGCAATTTCTGAGAGATAATTGTTTAAAAGGAAACCATACAAGTTTTTTCAGTGTATACACTCTTAAAAATAAAGGTGCTTTGAAAGGTTCTACACAGTGATGCCATAGAAGAAACATCTTTTGGTTCCACAAACAACCATTCAGTCAACCATCACTTTCTTACCTTTTTATACTCTGAAGAATCTTCTTTTGCCACAAAGAAACTTTTGTGAAACAGAAAGGTTCTTCAGATGTTAACAGTTCTTTATGGTTATTTTATGGCACTGTGAAGCACCTTTATTTTTAAGAATGTACTCCTGTTTAATCAGGATTATTTTAGGGGATTAATTACATTTTGGTGTCGTAAGGATCAATAGAGAATATGTAATTGCACAGTCCGTAATATCTTTTCAGATTGCCAGTGGAATCTTGATAGTAGGAGGGGATTTAAACTTTAAAGCCTTTTGTTTATGTTTATAGTGTTCCATGTATTAGACAACATTTTAGGTGACTTATAATTTGGTATAATCTTTGTGCTATATTGTCCACACACTTAAATGGAGCCTTTGCTCTGCCGATTTTATTAAAAATTGAAAAATTGAAAAAAATATTTTCATATTCTATCTGTAATCATTTTCTTTTTAATAGTTTTCATATAGAAACTATGGATGTCACTTTGAAACTCGTCACATGGAACACTTGTGGAATTAGAGACACTGCTGATGTCGAACAGAAGAAAAACAAGATTGGTCGAAGGCTGAATGAACTACAAGCATCTGTTGCATTTCTTCAAGAGACACATATAGGTAGCAATGATGTTAGCCATGTTGAAGACATTGGTGGTTGGAAACCATTTTACAGTGTTCATCACCCACGTAGCAAAGGTGTTGCAATATTGATAAAAAATGATTTGCCTTTTGAGTATATAAAACATGATATAGACCCCACAGGCAGCTACATTGTACTTATCTGCAAATTATACAGTAAATGCTTGACTCTAGTGAATGTATATAACCATGCAAAAGAACACAAGGTCTTGCAGTGTCTTTCTGAGTATCTTTTTCAGACTGCCAAAGGTGTCTTGATAGTTGCAGGGGATTTTAATACGGTTCTAAACACAGATCTTGACCGGGAGTATCCAACTGGACATGCAGAGCCTCTTAGACCTTACCTAGAGGAATTCATCTCGTCTTTAATGCTTGTAGATGTCTGGGTACTTAAAAATGGTTGTAAGAGACGTTCATTTACTCGTTTTCCATGGAAACCATCCATACTGAGAAAAAAAAACCCATCAAGTCAGAAGAAAATGCAGAGGGGCGCATCGAGACTAGACATGGTCTTCATGCCACGACATTATGTGTGGCTTGCTGAGAGTTGTGAAATTCATCAAGTTCAAAAGAATATTTCAGATCACCTCCCTGTAGTTCTGAGTCTGTGTTTGCCAAAACCAGATTACACTACAACCGTTGTCTCAAAAGATTTGGTAGCATGTTCTAGTAGCCTCAAAATTATGGTGTCCAGAAAGAAGCCTTATAAGAGGAGAGCAGGTGAAATCTGTGAAGCTGAAGTTTTGAAAGCTTTAATGTCCATTAGAGAATATGAAACCCCACTTGGGGAAAATATGGATATCTTTAAGATTAACAAAGAGCAAAAATCACAAGAACTTAAAGAGCTTTTTAACCAAATGGTTACAGGAGGAATTCCAAACGACTTCACTGACAGTGTAGAAGAAAATGGAAGGCACCGTTTTAGAGCAGAGTACATGATACTTGCCACAATACTTGTTAGGCGACTGGAAAAATTTCTTCAGCCCTCATTCAAAAGCAAACCAACGAAAATGAGTTTTAAACTCTTCTTTGTTGCTAGGATTTCCAGGATGCCCAAAAAAATCAAAAATAATTTTTTAAAACAATCTTTGAACTCACTAAAGCGCATCCATCCATCACCTCCTCGTGACTTCAGGATTGTGGAAAACCTGCTTCTAACCACTGGCCAATATAAAGAGCTTAAAAAAGGTTGCCCTCTTACACCGACTCTTTTGACATTGGCTCTGAATCACCTAGCCTGTAACTTAAAGAAAAATGTGAAAGAATCTGTCATTGATGTATGTCATCATAGAAAATGCATTACAATCTACACTAACGCTGACAAATATGTCCGTTTGAAGAAAAACATAAACAGTTTTGAATTAAAATCAGGAATTGCTCTTACACTAGAAGTAGGAAATAATAGGAGAAAGTATTCAAAAGCACAGTAGGCTATGCGTTGAGCAATCTGCAAGAAACGCATAACAATTTTAAGGTTAATATTTTTGTACAGAACAGAAATGAAGTAGGGAAACACATGGGAATGATGGTTACGATGCAAATTACTTTTAACTAGACCTTCAACTAGATGATTAAGTAAGCTTATAGCAGGTGAAATAGCAAACAGCTTAGGAGAGTACTGACTCTTGAAAACAAAAGAAGATATCCAGGGTTTCTGATCACCTGCGAGAACATGCAATAGTCCTGGTGAAGGAAGACAAGAAGATATGCCAGGGCAATAAACTGAAATGTTTGTAATGTAAGATGCCTAAGACAGCTACAGGCAGACAGAAAGGACAGCTGATTGTCTTGTCAAGGTCTTTAATGTTGTAAATAATTATGCACTACATATAATTCTGTATAAAGGCACTTGTTGAAAATGTGCTGATTCAATACAAATGTTCAATAAACGAATTTTTACCATCACTTTGCCTCCTGTTACCTGCTCTTCCACTGCCTGTGTCTACACCTTTTGGGCTAACAAAAGAATGAACAATTAGTTGACTAATTTGGATATTAAAATCAGCATTGTGGTAGGGACAGAGTTCAAACCCAGCTGGATGTAAATGAGGCTGGGCCTGACACATCAGTCTATTGGTGTCAAATGCTACCAATGGCTGATAATCCATTTTCTTAAGAATTTTACAGTTCTAAAAACATGTTATCATACCAAAAATATGCCTAAATATAGTCATATCTCCAAATTCATTTGTGGAAAGGGGGTATTATTGATATTACAAGCGTAGGAGCCAAACAAACAGTGTTTTAGTAGTGTTATCATGCATCGTGTCAGACTGATGATTTACTTTTACTGTTTGTTGACAGACTACCATGTGAAGTAAGTTTTATGGTCAGAATTATGGTTAAATTTAGTCCTCCCTCTGTCACACTGACTGACTACTTGCCATAGAAAATCGATTACCAGTTTATTACGGTCAAAAGGAAATGATGATAATAGTTAAACTGTCACAAACAGAGGAAGTAGGACTGGGGATTGTGACAGTACTTCACCTTCTCAAAAGGTGTGACCTTGCACCAAAATAGGCCCACCTGCAGTGAAAGAGATGATCACCACGGCAGTGTAGATTGGACTAAAGATCCCCACGGTGGAACAGATGACCACCAGAGCAGATCTGGAGTAACTGCAACACAAAGCACAGAGAGGTTAGCAGTGGCCTCAGGGGCCATGTCCAGGCAGGCTGTCAGAACTGAGACAGACTGGAGGGCTGATTTCAACAGCCCTAAAGCAACATGAAGATAAGCAGATAATTCAAGGGCTACCCTAAAGGCTGTGATGGGGGGGAGCTTGATCAGTTTCAGTAGCCGTTATGTAAGGATTTTGTTCAGGCTCTGTGGCAGTTACTAGGGCACATAGGATGGCCTCCATGGCTACTTCAGGGCAACCAAGTAACTCGGGGTTGACTTCTTTGGTCACAGACAGACAACAACTTTGACAATGACCTCCATAGTCACATCCCAACGGACAGGAAACTCAGGAATGACTTCTGTGGTTGTATTCAGACAGACAGGTAGGAATTACCTCCTTGATCACAGACACACAGACTGTAAATTCAGAAACGACCTCTATGGTCGTATCAGGACAGACAGGGAGTTCGGTAACAATCTATATGGTTGCGTCAAAGAAACTTGGAGTACAGAAGACAGGAGGACAGAAAAATTCCGTCAGCCACCATGGCCAGGACATTGAAGACAGTAGATTCTATTGGTCATTCTAACCGTGGAGAGAAGGCTATTGATGGTTATCCTGACAGTGATGTAGAAGTACAGAGGAAAGGAGGTTTAGCTAGCCTTCATGAGCTTTACATGGGAACCTGGAGAACATTCTGGAGTGGACTCTGGACTAAACTTAGGGGCTAAAGCATTCACTGTACTGGAGCCATTCCTGGACTCTGGTCAGGGGCTGGAGCTGATGTGCGTGTTGCCTAGACACACACAAATGCTAGTGCCATTATGGACAGCCTAATGCTATCTGGGCTGAGTTCTGGGGCTAAAGTAGACACTGGACTGAGTTCTGAGATGGGATTGGACTCAAAGCCTGTCAAAGGGCATCTCTGTACTGTGGTCAGAGGCTGGAGCTGCGTCACTAGGCCGTGGTCATGGCTGGAGCCATTACTAGACTGCAGTCTGGTGTGGTCTTTTGGTCTGGGTGGAAGTCTTGTATGGACTCAGAGACTGGGATTAAAATTTAGAGTTACTTCAAAAGTACAAGTGGGCTCCGATGTGGATTCAGGGGTTAGAGTGGACTCCCATGTAGACTTGGAGATTGTGACAGCCTTGATACTGATCTCTGGGACTGGAGCCAATTCATTACTGAATTCTGGAGCAGAAGCAGCCTTGTGATTGAACTCTAGAATGGAACTGAATACAAAGGCTAGAGCAGGGGCTCAGGGGCTGGAGCCGACACTGGAGCAGACTCAGGGACTGAAACTGACACTGAAACATGGATCAGAGCAAACTCTGGAGTGATTCTGAATTGGTTTGAACTGTGGCAGACTCTGGATTGATTTCAACTGGTGACTAGGGCTATGAACCTTTAGGGTAAACAGTGAATCGATTAGATTCACGATTCATAGGATTTTGATTAGATTCAAGAATGATTTTTGCAAATTCAGAACGATTCGATTTGAGATGATTCACAATAAAATTTGATTCAATTCGATTAACGATTCGACTCTGCTTTCTGTAAGTGTATTCACAGGATTATTTAAATGCTTCCCCTAATTTCTTTATATGCTTAGTTAGGTGGCAAGGGCTGGAACAGGGCTGTACTCAGGGGCTGAAGACAGAAGAGGACAGATGGGGCATTGAGGCTTGTTGTCACTAGATTGAGCTGACACTCTGGAGCAGATTCTGGAGCAGACTCTAGAGTAGGCATGGGCAAACTCAGTCCTGGAGGGCTGGTATCCCTGCAGTGTTAAGCTCTGATAAAACTCACCTGTCTGTAGCCTTTTAGTGATTAGCTTGTTTAGGTGTGTTTGATCAGGGTTGGAGCTAAACTCTGCAGGGACACTGGCCCAAGGACAGAGTTTGCCCATGCCTGCTCTAGAGAGAACTTATGAATTGGATTGATTTTAGGGACTTGTGTGAGCAGTGAAGATTGTTCATGTTTCGTATGTCTGCGTTTACCTCGTATATCCTTGTTTCGATTTCGTCTTTTGAATGACAAATATATACTACTAAAAGCTGCTGATATAGATAGCTAAATCTCACGCAGGCATAGAACATGTTAGTTTGTAATCGGCTGCAGTCTGACTTTTTAACCTCAAATGCTTGTCTTGTCTAGCTCTGTCATGCACATGTACTCTGTGCAGTCCCGTTCAAGACAGTTAGGGTATGTCGAAAAAATGCTATCTCATTTTCTCCTCCAACTTCAAAATCGCCCTACATTGCTGTTTTACCTTTTTTTGTAAAGGGCGTTTCACCTTCTTTGCACATTCACTTTGTAAACACTGGTTTGGTACTTCTACAGCGGTAGGACAATTTTAAAGTGTTTTAAACATACCCTAAATGTGTTGAACCGAAATGCACAGAATACATACAGAGCTAGACATGACACACTTTTTTGAGGTAAAAAGTACATACATTTAAATTTTTTAAAAAGAAAATGACATTGTTTTGCTAGATAAGACACTTATTCCTCGACTGGCATAATTTTTAGAGCAAACTGCATTGTTTCAGCTGTATATGTCCATGAAACTTCACAGATTCCTGTAAATGTCCTTGTACACTGGACTTTCTGGAAATGTACTGTTCTCTGTAACTTGGCTCAGGTAATTTCCACATGCATCCAGCAAACCTGAAATTACATGACATGACCATGCCCAGATAATACCAGATTTGACCCTTTTAATGGAGTGTCCTGGTTTACCTGTGCCATGTTTATCTCCATTTTGTTTTTAAACCTACTCCGCATCTGAATCTGCCTCATCTCACTCTTAGCATTACAGACCCAGCATTACAGAGATTTAACATCTCAGGTAAATCATTTAAAACCTAGGTCTGTTAAATGTGAAGCTCAGTCATAATTTTAAGAGTTTTCTGATGTAAAAAAGTGTTTGGCACAAACACATCCAAAGAGTTTTCTATTTATGTGGGAAAAGTACTGATCACTCCTGAAGAAACAATGCTGGTCATCAGGCTATTGTAAAGAACAGACAGTGATACAAAAATGTATAAATGTTTAATGTGTTTAAAAATTATGGGTGTAATTAACTTCACGTTTTAAGTGAAATATATATTTGTTCTTTTACAGTATACTATCTATACTGTTAAAAACAATTTGTTGAGCCAACTTAAAATAATTGGTTACCTGCCTTAAAATTTTAAGTACAGTCAACTTGAAATATTAAGTTGTACCAGTAACGTAGCCAGAAAACTGCAGACTCTGGGTGTGCATCAGAAAAACTGGGTGTGCCACATTAATTGTCAGATTAATGTGCAAAAAAATCAGACTCTGCATTACTAACGTTACAGATAGTTACATTTTAAAATGACCAGATTTCATGCCATACTACCATAATTTTAGATTCCGCCTTGTAAAAAGCATTCACGTCCTTGTAATTTTTGAGCCGAATTTACATACAACTTGCACAATCTGCAAGATATTATTAATATTTATTATGAAATATTTATTAAAAATAAATAAATAAATAAATAATG
Organism: Labeo rohita; assembly: GCF_022985175.1. Taxonomy (NCBI): domain Eukaryota; kingdom Metazoa; phylum Chordata; class Actinopteri; order Cypriniformes; family Cyprinidae; genus Labeo; species Labeo rohita. Next base: position 20,511,970 of record NC_066884.1, on the reverse strand, counting down.
ACACTGAAATTGCATGTTGCATTTAGTACTGGACAAGCCTTTTCACATAATAGTAATTTACACATAAATTGGACTAAAGCAGTTTAAAAGTTCACGCTTGATGTTTAAACAGTAAAATATGTTGTATTAAGAACTGTATTTAATGAAAATAAAGGCAATTATCCCGTAAACATGTGGTTGTGTGTAATATAAGTTTTGAGGATTTATTATTTGTAAGTGCTTGTTCATATACAAAGTAAAAAAGCTAGTAGTAAGAAAGAAAGAAAGAGAAATTTTTTTTATTACGATTATAAAAAAAAATATTTCTGCGTCTATTTTTAGGTGTGCCAGCTGCCACTGTGGGTGGCACCGGCACACCCGTGGCTACGCCCCTGAGTTGTACTAAGTAACAGATATTTGAGTTGATTCAACTTAACATGAACTTACCCAGCTTTTAAGTTTAACAAACCAAAATGTAAGATATTTAACTCAAATATCTAAGTTGTCACTTAGCGCAACTTAACATTTTGAGTTGACTATACTTATTTGAGTTGACTGAACTTAAAATTTTAAGGCAGCAGGTAACAAATTATAATAAGTTGACTCAACAAATTGTGTGTTTTTTTTTTTACTGAGGTAAAATAAAAAGCATTTCTTAAAAATGTGACAGCTGATTTATGCGGGTCTGAGGTAAGATGCTCATATCAATCAACTATTTTGTCAATCACAACGACAGGCATCTGAGAACGACTCGATTTGAAAAAGGGGATATTATTTTTACAGATTAATTAAAAACCACTGAATGTATTTTTATCATTATAGATTTGTACATACACTGCCAGCACACATTAATGTTCAAACAACATGTAAAAGTGAACTTAGCATCCGATGACCCCTTTAAGACTCTTTGTCATATAGAAAGATTATGCCCAAACATAACACCTTTTCAGAAGGATGTAGAAAGTGTGATGGATAATGGTCTTGATGAATGCTTTAAATCTGTGTCAGTTTTCAGTTTTTGTTTTAGTGGCATGAAGAATATTTGTACATTTGTATTGCCAAAGCATTCCAGCATTGCTGCATACAAACAACAAAGTGACTGGAAAGGAGCAACAGGCCAAGAAGGAACACACCATAAAAACGCCATGGCCGGGTGAAAGAGAAAAGATCATAAATCCAGTCAGAAATTCCATCAAAAGTCAGATCTATTTTTATCTTTTGATTAAACAAATGACTCGCATACTCCACAGTCATGCCAGTCATGTCAGTCATGGCAACAGAGGGGTCATATAGCCATAAATCTGGTCATAAATCTAACCATAAGACATACTTGACGTGGTAGCTGTCAATCAACGGTGACAATGGGTCATAGATCAGGTCATAAATCATCAATCTGGTATATAACAACATAGCACCTGCACTGTCAGAAAAAAGCTGTCACTGGGGTGGTAACCTGTCAAAAGCTACAAATACATACTATTTAGGTATTAATATGTATAGGGTTATAACTTTAATAAAATGTATAACTTTAGAGTACCAATATGGAGCACTTTAGGGGTAAATAAGACACAAAGGTATTAACTTGTATTGGTTCACCAAACTCCTGCATTTGCATTAATATTAATAGAAGTCGATGAATGAAAGTGTAGTGTGACACACCTGTTAACTTAAAGTATTAGCTCCATACTCCAAAATACAGAAATCACTTTCACAGCACTGTATTAAAAACTTTTTGAAAAGTATTTTTAGTTCTTTTTAATTAAAGGTTCCACCAAGTAACTTACAGGGTCAGAAGTGTAAATCAAAATTGTTTTAAACTAAACTGAATATGAAAATTACATTTCTAAAACATAATAATAATAATAAAAAAAATAGATTTACCCTAATACAACCTTTGTGATTGACCAATAATCAACACACAACCAATGTGTAAATCAATGACTAGGCGAAAAAACAATGCAGGTTACAGGTTAATTACACATAGACTTCACGTAATATCTCGGTTCAGTTAGCAGTGTTTTTTGTTTGGGTAAGGAATGATTCACGGTGACTCATAACACTGCACACCTTCTCTTTTGTGTGACTGTCCACACGAACAGGGTTTTCTGCAGCTCTGTGTGGAACAGGTGCCATCTAGAGGAGACAAACAGACTTCCTGATATGCACTGAAGGTCAAAACGTTTTTGAAGATTGTGACATGTAATATAATTACAGTAATTGTTACAGTATAAATTAATCTGCTCTCCTATTAATCTGCTATTCACTTATTTAACAAAATGATGAGAATTTCAAATGACTGAAGTCAAATCAGATCATCAGATAAATACAGCTTGGCTCACATGAATAAAAAAAGAAACACAAGCTGACTTTGCTAAATTATTTTTCATACGGCTAGCTCCAGATTCACCCTCAAATAACACGTATGTGTGACCCTGGACAACAAAGCCAATCATAAGGATCAGCTTTTTGGAAGATTTATAATCATCTTAAAGCCGAATAAGCTTTCAGTTTTCCATTTTAAGTTTTCCACAAATAAGCTTTCCATTGATATATGGTTTGTTAGGATAGGACAATATTTGGCCGAGATACAACTGTTTGAAAATCGGGAATCTGAGGGTGCAAAAAAATCTAAATATTGAGAAAATCACCTTTAAAGTTGCTTAGCAATGTCTATTACTAATCAAAAATTAAGTTTTGATACATTTACGGTAGGAAATTTACAAAATATCTTCATGGAACATGATTTTTACTTAATTACCTAATGATTTTTGGCATAAAAGAAAGATCAAC